>NC_087062.1:27225464-27505901 GCF_963678635.1 Symsagittifera roscoffensis | reverse complement strand
CCTCCAAACATGTCAGTCAAAGTAGGTATGACGTCATTGTAGCTGACGTCATCTAATGCGTCACGTGACATACTTTTCCGATGGCCAACGTCTAAGAAGACCTCATTCGGCTGACCCAACTTGGGACTGTAGTCCTCGGCCGGCGCTTCTTTCTCCGATCCGAGCGATTCACTACTCCGAACCAAATTATTTTCTTCATTCAGATTTACATCCGAGTCCGAAATCAGAGTATCCGATTTCGTTTTCTCGAATCCTTCAATTTTTGAGGAGTCTGAAGCTGTGAAGGGTAATCTACTGGAGGTAGAATCACAGACGGGCAAAGAGACTGTAGACATTTAAGAAATCTGTTTTAGACTGGAAAAGTGGTCAAAAAGCATTATTAAATATAAACAGGAATATAATAGGGATAATGGCTCTTCCTTCCATTAGCTTTCAGTTGAGTAATCAGAATAATTGACATTAAAATGTCTGTTATAAAGCGCCATTGGGACGCTGAAAATATTTAGATTCAATTTATGCCTTACTAATCAGGAATATATGGTAAATAATTCTCGTTTTTAAAGTAAATCAAATTGCAGGTCAATTTTCTGCGGTCGCTACTTTGAAGTATTTAAATGACAAAATCAAGGTTTTTCAAAAATGATTATCCAAACTGTTTGAGATTGATTTGCGGATAATTATGACGAAAGTAGCTGATAACGCTTGTATGTCACGATGCGAGCTCATAAGGTAACACTTTCGGTAAGATGAAGTTTTGAAGATGATCTAAAAATTTGATGAAAAACAAGCCCCAAAGAAAAAACAAGTACAAATGAAAGTTTGGCTTCTTTTGGGGGAAGAGAGTAGCTTATTCTTCTTGACAGTGCAACAAATAAGTGTCAAATTAGGACTGACGTCCAAAATGGCCCGCTTGCATTACTTGTCAGCGGAAATCATTAGCAGACTTCACCAATAAGCAAAATGAGCCTCGGAGAATTTTTATCTTCTTCCCTAATAAAAACCAGAGGACAGGAGATAATTTTTGTTCGAATTGGCGAGCTAATCACAATTGCTAAGTAAAACTATTTCCAATTTACGACAACATTGGACGTTAGTTAGATAAATATGCCTTGAAATTAATACTCTCTGAATTTGTTAAAAACGAAAAAAAAATTTAGTTCGAAGTGCGATGTTAAGTGAAGAGGTTGCGAGTTGTGGCTATAAATTTACTAAAAAATTATCAAAAAATGTTTCAAAAACCGTGCTAGTTTTTACTTGAAAGCGCAAAAGAGATCAAAATCTTAAAAATTAAACGGAAATGGCATCAATCAGCTATAGCACACAAAAAAAATTAACTACACTTTGCTAAGTGCCCATGTCATGTGTTTCATAAAAGAGGAAAGGCAGAAAAACAATGCTGGCTGGAGTTTTCATCATTTTCCATATATTTCCACGTATTATGATAAAAGTAATACCCAGAACTTTGAAATAGTTATAGCTAACTGCAATGGTAAGTTAGGTTAGTAGGAAATGGGACAAAGTGACCATAAACATGCATAGTTCCTTTGGTCACGCTTGATTTGAAAATAACTAGATGTTAAAATTTAATTCAGAAACAAGGAATTCAAAGTGGGTAGAGATTCAGAAACTAATTGGAGCTGCAGGTAGGGTGATCTAGGTAAAAAGGTCACGTGCGAAGGGTTAGTTTTTCCTTCCAACTTTGCCTGCAAACCTATGATTTGCAACAAACGAACTGATTTTAGTACTTTGATGTCTTATCTTTTTATACATTCTTGTTGCAATGCAGTTGCGTATTTAGGCCTTCTGACTACCCAAAAGGTGTTTTTCAGGCATACATTTTTGGTGACCGACGCCAAACACTTTATTTTATAGAGGCGCCCGCCATTGTATACCAACTTTGAGGGAGGGAGGGGGGTGCTGAAAAACGCAACATTTTGGTCAAAACTTTCCACGAGTCAAAACTTTCCAACTCTAAAAACGGAGTTTTTTGGCCTATTATTTTGAAAGTTTGCCAATAAATGGTCTTTATAATGATCACGGAGAGCTCGGTAAATGAATATGACAAAGCTAAAAAAAAAGACGACGAACTTTCGAAAAATTTTCAAAAATCCACCCCCGCACCTCTCGAGAAAATGCTAGATCCGCACTTGGTGCAATGCAAATAAATGAATTAAATTAGTTTTTCTTTTGTCATGTTTTCACCTTGACGATAAAAAATTATAGCTCAGAAAATAAATTAAAAACTACTGCGGCTGCCTGCAAGTCAATCTATTTTGTTGAGGTAGAAAAAAACAAATGCACTGTGGTTTGTATTTAGTTACCTAGCAGCGAGGGAAAATAATTTCGGGCCAAAAAGATTAGGATAGAGGGATGTGATTATTGGCTATTTAAATTTTTCACAAAAACAAGAATTGGCGTGTATTATGGAAAGCCAACTACCAAAGATTACTTCCTTATATTATCTGCTCTCTAGCAAATTTAAAATTTGTTTTGAATCGAAATGCGAAAAGTAATCCGAATACTCGCTATTTGGAGTCTCATTATTTTCACCCTGAATTACAAAAAATGGTCGTTAAAAAACTACATCGGACATAATGGATCTTTAATGAAACCGGGAGAACCTACGAGTACAAAATCATTCATAGAAACTTCCCAGTGTTTAATAAGGATTCTTAGTTCCTACCTTCTAATATAATCTATTCAACTGTTGTTGGGCTAGTGAATGAGGTGCAGCGAGGAAAAGCAACAACATTTCATAAAACGCTTATTCCTAGTAAAAAAAATTTAAAATGAAAAACCTTTTTATAAATGTAGAGTAGCATAAGCTTTCGCGGGACCCACAGATGCTTATTGTAAGTCCCTGCATGAAGAAGATAACAATGAAGCATACCGAAAACACAGCTCCGATCTAGGGTTTTCACATAAGGGGATTTTTGTAATTTGAGATTTTGTCGGCCTTTTCAGTCAGAAGCTGTCTGAGAAAACGGTCTAAAATCCATCTGACCACAAAAATGGATTTGTTTTGATGCGCAACAAATTGTGTTTATTGGACAAAAAGTGTATATATTGGCGCTGTTGGAGCCTTCGAAACAATTTAAGGTAGCGGTTTGCCAAAAGTTGATTTCTGAAAATACTACTAAATGAAAATGGTAGAGCCGTTAGGGGACTCTTTCGGTGGCGAGGCTGTCGAATTCCTGAGGCGAATGCGTGCGCCAACCACGTTCCCAATCTTGTTAGCGTGGGTGGTGATTTGAAATTCAAAATCTTCAATGTTTCGATTTTCAATTCACTGTGAATTTAGTTATTTGAAATTAGAATATTATAGAATGCTTTGAAAACTCAGTTTAGATTTTTAAGGTACTTTTTTGTATAATCAGAGGTAAAACAGTGAAAAGAACAAGAAGCATTCTCTTCTTGATTCTCTCAATTTTCACTAATTTTAAGAATGGTTTATGAACTAAAATTGGTTTTGAAACTAAAATGAGAAAAACAGCTCGTAGCGGGTTTTGATGAACCGAAAAACTGTATAATCATAAGCAGTTTCTGAATGTGCTAAAAATATAAAGCGTGTTCCAAAAAACACCAGGGTGCAAACCAGCGGCTAATCTCCAGTCTCCAGACTTCCAAATTTGCAACTATGTTTGCTCCGCGACAAAAATTACTAATTAGTCTGGGTAATCTATTAATAGTCGCAGATCAAGTCAAAAAGATCGAGCTCGGTCGCGATCATTTGAATATTATTCGCGAAATAATTTGAAACTTGGTGAGAAATAGTAGCGACATAACCTTAAAATAATAGCTTAATAGTTAGAATTTGAGTTTCGTTAATTTAGACGAGAGTTTTCCATTGTTTCAAAATCAGTCAGAAAAGTTAGTTATACATAAAAACGTGACAATCTGTTTTTTGTTCCGACTTTCGATACGAAAGTAACGGAATATTTGTGCTCGGGGTGGGTTTTTTTTTTCTTCAGACAAATTTCGACTTTTTAACTAGCTATTTTTGACGGAATTTTTTTACATCATTCGAAAGCTATTGTTGTACTGAGCTTAAATTGGAAAAGATATTGCACCTGTGATCATTTTTCGTAAAGTTATGAGGGTTTAAAGATTGCCATTTTGGCCATTTTGACCAATTTGGGACAATTAACGCGCGATATAATTCGCGCTATTAACGTGTAAGCGGAGATTTAATCCGTCTTATAAATCGTTCCAAATTGGTTGAAAGAAGATTATATGCCGTAATTGATTTGTTACAACGAGCGAAATCTATCCTTTTGTACTTTATATGGCGTGTGGGGGGATGATTTTTATGAAAAATTTCAAATTTTAGAATTTTTTTTTTCATTTTGTTTTATTTAATTAAATTTTTTAACGTTATTACTGCTCCATTAACATTAAAAGGCAGTCGCAACATTCAGGGCCTCGCCCTGATACGAGCAGTCTTGTTTACTTTTGGATTAGTTTGTCAGTAAAGCAACGACTGTGAGGCCTAAATACCAATAAAATTGATCATAACTTAATTTTAAAAAAACAGTTGAATCAAGGCTGTGTCAAGACAGCTCTTGTCATGAAAATTTTTTTTGTTTCTTTTGTTTTCCCATTTTGCTCGCTTTTTATAGATATCAAAAGTTAGGAATTTATCAGATTTCCATACACGTTTTACATCCAAACCAAAAGTCCAATCTGTATACAATCAACTTTAGCAAAAACATTTATAAACATAAGCATCCTCTGCGGAGCCCTGAACTTTTTTTTACGAGGGGTCTGGTTATTTAGCCTTGCGCTAGTTTTACTACTCATGAACGCGCTATGTTATGAGACTCGGTAAAAAATATCTGTCAAGCAACCCAATGGCCAATTTTTTCTTGCGGTGAAACCTTCGAGTATCCAAACGAAGTCCTTGAATTGAGTCTCGGCGTGCACTGGGAAAACACGTTTCCAGAAGCCGCTCGTTCTCTGTTTTACAATTGTCTATGAATTTGAAGTCAGCTTTTGAGCGCTGTTGTTTCCAATCATCGCTGACGGCAAATAAAGGAGAAGTGTCCACTCAGGAAATCTACACCGCGAAATTGTCCTTTATCTCATTGCTGAGTCAAGAGACGCCAATCGAGGAGTCCTTTTGTTCCAACCTTGATGGTTCTAAACAAATCCTGAGAGAGGCGGGCAGAGCTAAGGTTGAGATTATTGTGATTATTGTTGAGATTGTTGAGATACACAATAATAAAGACCATCACAACGAGCTTTTCACGCAATGAACCAAATTAAAGGACCGATGGTTTTTCATCCTTTAACCGGTTTCGTGGTGTGTCGAGAGGTTCCATCTAACTCAATAGTGTTTGCCTTGATTTTTTTGGAGCATGTTTTGAAAAAGTAAATTGTCTGACAAAACTATTCGAGGAATTCCTTTTCGAGCTATGAAAGGACGAATTGCTGTGATGCACTTGTCGGCAGCGAGACAGTCTCGTGTCTCAGGATGTGTCGCTTGTTTCGTCAAACACGTGGACAGGCATTTGTAGTTCTTCTCTGTAAGAGTTTTATCTACAATGAAGAAGGGACCGATATAGTCATTTTTGGAAAGAACGAGCGTCCTCGTTACCAGGCTTCCCAAATCTGAATGCAGTTAAATTGGCAGTGGTGATTGTCAATGCAATCCCTTGAAATTTATGACATTGGAAACAATGTGTGCTACTTTGTTTTAGCGCTTGGTGAGGCCCTTTCATAAGCAGTTTTCGTTGTACATAGTTGCGGATGTATTCCGTTCCGAGGTGCATGCACTTTTTGTGGATGTGCTCCAGGTTCATTTGACTTGAACGCTTTTTTGCATGAAGAGTGATTGAAAACTCAGAACATTTTTAATGAAGAATTTTAAAGGCGGCCTCGACTTTCTGGAACAGTCCCATCCAGCAAAAAAGAAAAAACAGGCACGCATTTTTCGAAAATTTCTTTCGCTTGTAGTTTCAGCAATGGTCAAAAAACAAAGTTTTTTTACTGAAATGAAAACGAAACTTTAGGTAAATCGGTATTGTATTTTGAAATAGATGATCAGTAAGAAAAAAAAATAAGAAAACAAAAAATGAGAAGTTTGCAATTTTTTAAGTTTCATTCGCTTGTAGTTGCTGCAACTCTTCAGGAAACGAAAGACTTTCACTGAAGTTTTGCATATACTGCGAGCAAATAAATTTCAAAACAAAACTGTGTTGTGTTTTGAACAAGGGTTTAGTTACTTTTTTTGGCTCAAAAAGTTCAAAACCGTTAAGTTTAATATAACTGACTTACTGTTTGGCCCAAGTGTTGTTTGGGTTAACAAAAAATATCTAAATTTCAACGCATCAATGTTATATATTTGGGATACTAGTGCTTAGCGGTTTATAAAACTCAATTCATCATGCAATGACTATATTTCTATAAATATGTTCACAACTTTTCACGATTTTTAACTTCGAAAAACTTCAATTTTTAAATGATGGATAACAAGAAATTTAACTTGAAAGAGAGACAAATTTTTAGTTTCAGGGAGATTTGGTTTTATAATAGCAGTCTTGTTTGTGCGATGTACAATGAACGAAGCTAACTGTTGTGAAAAAACTTGGAAAGTACTTGGGGTTTCCCCTCACACTATTCGCTCCTCTCAAATTTAAGTTCGACGCTCAAACACTCATTTATCTTTTTAACATGCTTTGCTTCTAATTTTTAATACATTTTGCTTCTAATTTGTATTAGTTTATTGTTTATTAAGTTTCATTGAAAGTTTCGTTACCTGAGCTCTTCAAAATTTTGAGGGTACCTCAACAAAAATAGATATCTCAAAAAAACACAAAGTGGGGACCGGCAAGGGGTCGGATCACTGAGAAGAGGGCGAGAAACCCCCCCTAAATCCGCTACTCTTTCTTATATTAGCTAGAAGTTGTAATTAGCAGTTCGAGCCTCTGGATTGGCAAACGCGCTTCACGTATCGGCTAAATTGTTTTTAGTCCATGGGGGTAAAAGTTACGGGGGCAAAAAGTAGGAGAGGCAAAATGCCAATTGATTTTGCCAGTGACGCATTTTTATGAGGCGCGAAATGTGTTATAACTGTTCAAATATTAATAATAATAACAAAACTCCGCAAAAACTTGTAAAACTTTTTTCGCAAGATCCATCTCTTAATTTTTTTGATGCAAATTTAAGTTTTGGTTATATAAATAAACAATGACTCTAAATGACGCTATATTGGTATTTTTTCAGTTAAGTGATTTTTGAAAAAAATTGTTCTCACAATAGTGGCTTATCTTGAAACCAACGTCAGTTGTGTTCTAAAAATTGATGTGATGATAGTTCAATCTGGAATGAAATAAGTGCGCAGCAAATTTTAAATAATTGATGATCAGAAGCAGCCAAAGTTGGTTTATTGTAAGCAAAATTACCGCACTTTTGCAATAAAAAATCAATACTCGAGAAAAGTGAAAGAACAACCTCCCGCACGGAAATTGATTTGTGCAGCTTTTCGCGTCTAGTTGTCAAAACAAAACAAAAGAGCTCCAGGTGATGATTTAAACTGAATTGAAGAAATGAGAAAGAGAAAGAGAAAAAATTAACAATTCATAGTCGAATATTGCAAGTTATTAGTCACGAATATTGCAAGAATAAGTTATTAGTCACAAATTAAATTTTAATGATTCATTACTTTCTTGGTTCAATTTTTAAATAACAAAAAAACTGAAACATAAAGCTTGAAACGAATCAGTTCGAAATAACTTTTCTACAACAAGTTTAATAACACTCAGAAATCAACTAAGACTTCTTATTCAATGTGTAAGGACAAAAGTGACGAGAAAGTTTCTTACAAAGTGAATGCTTATTTGAATACTACTTGTCAATTTGAAAATATGTTTAATGTTTATGTTTCTTATTTTTCAATGTATACAGTTGTGAGATTTGATGTTGAATTTTTAATCAGCCATCAAGAATAACTAAATGGTTCTCTAAAATCTATCAATCAGACAAGATAAAGATTGAATGCCTATAACTTTATAGTTTGCGTGCAGTAAATCGATGTATTAGTGAGTTACCATATCAGTAAATCTAATTATGAAACAATTACGTAACATTTATTAATATGTACGAAACCGGTTGCGTCGTATTCAGTACTAAATCCGCTTAGAATCAGCGCATCGAGGAATTAAGTTGACCAATTTTCCACAGATAGATTGCAATACTTCAATTCTTTAGCTATGTAATTAAATTTACAACAATGTTGCGGATAATTCATGGCAATATAACAAATGAAAAACTTTACTTTGTTACCTTGAAAAACCCTGAAAAAGTTGTTACCTTGAAAAACACATTTTTAGTCAACTGGACACATTTTTGACAGTTTTTGGCTTACTGATCAGGTAATTTCAATTACGGTTTACTGATCTGGTCTTCCGGTTTTCGGGTTGCTGATACATCGCTTTACTGACCTGGCAAATAAAGGTTTAAAAATTTAAAACTCAGGCTTTATCTTCTGAGAAAAAAGTCCCACTATCGCAATTTTTAGTTCTATTTTCAACGATTACAAAAGAGATTTAAAAAGATTTTAAAAATTTCCTGTTAAAATCATAACTTGAGAAAAAAATGTAAAATGAAGATTTCGAGCGATAGAACGAAGAAAATTGAAACTCGACTTTTCAATAGCGAATAGATAAAAAAAAATAAAAAGCATATAGTTACGATGTTCTAAAGAAAAAAATATTGTCCTCTAAAATACTCAGGATGTTTGTTAGGTGAGAATAAGAAAATTAATCAGTGAACTGAAATTAATATTTTTTGACAAGAATAACTGATTGATAATTGATTTTATGGCAAAAACTAACACAATTGTTTTTTTAATTCATTTTTTTCGCTGCTAAATAGTTTGGTTTTTGAACCAACTAATTGGAAAAATTGCAGCCCCGTTATTCTCAACAGTAACCACGCCTTTTTATATTAATTCACATCAATTTGTGGACGACCAAACTTAAGATATTTAAGATTTCCTAGCCGCCAATATTTGATATTTCATGGAGCGTGAGCAAATTTGTAAAATATACCTACTGCGCGCAATTTTTTTTCAGTCTGGGGATGTTTTCGTGTTTTACGGGAAACGCAATTTGAAAGTTTTCAAAAGTTTAGCAAAATTTTGCATCCTCAGATTCGGAAAATCCATTAAAATTTTTGAGTTCTGCGCGAAACCCTAAAATTGGTGAGGCGACAATAAGTAACAGGCGACAGTTCGTAACCTGCGACAATTCGTAACAAGCGACAATTCATAACAAGGCATTGGCAAGTAGGATATGCTTGCTCCGCTTCGCTCCGCTGCTTTTACATCGGATATCTTTAACTAACCCCCCCCCCCCCCCCGAATGGTACCTAGTATGGAACGCCCTCCACCTATAAAGAAATAGTTCAACTGTTAATCATATGAAATTTTGAAATTAGTAACAAATCTCCCACCCGCGCAACGTTTGCAGAAGGGAAAGAGGGAAAAAGTTACAGAAATCCAAATTTTTTCGCGCTATAGTGATTTTGGGGTGAAAATAATGTTTTTAGCATTTTTGGCAGGTTTAATCGGAGTAGTGGCATTTTAAAGCTTTCCTGTAGGTCTAGATTTGGCCACGATTAAAGTCGATAGGTAAAGAGTGGTAAAAGCTACGTGGCTAAAACAAAGATATAAGATTTTTTCGCTGCTGATTTGCTGGAGTACTCTAATTGCTAATACTGTAATTTTTATGAAATTCGTAATGAAATTTTAAAATAAGGGTAGTCTAAACACAAATGCCCACCCCACGTGAATTCTATAAATTATTTATGAAGCGCACGGATCATTTATTTTGACAGATAACTTTGAACTGTAATGCGCAGCAATAAATCATCTGAAGGTTGAATTAGTACAGGGTAAAAAAGACCTACTAACCAATAATTCTGGTGTGAAATGTTTTTCCAAATAGCAATTTGCCTTGTGACATGTGTTTGTTTATGAATGAAAATAGTGTCAAATAAGTTGCGTGAAAAACATATGAGCAGCTGTGAAGAACGTTGAAAAGCTGTTATCAATTTCTTTCGTGTCTCGACAAGAAAAACATTCTATATAGTTTAGCAAGTTCTTTTGAGGTTATGATATCGCTGCCTTCAAAGACAAGCAACCCATTATCGAAAGGAAATTGATTAATTGAGGACAAATTTTTGAAGCACATCCAACACAGAGGGTTAAAATCAAAAACGAGTACAAAATCAAGTATACTGTTTTGTAATGAATATGAGGGTTTTGCATCACGGTACTGATCTTTGAGTTTTTGACTAATTTAAAAGAATTGACAAGAATAATGATCCGACCACCTCGCAAATGAGTAACTTCCCGAGTTAAAGTCATCCGAACTTCGATTCATGGCCGAACTTTGAAGTTCATGTCGGTGTCAACATCAGACCCTAATTGAACAGTCGCGACTAGATCATAGGTCGCAAAAGGCTGGACACGAGGTCGCTAAAGTCGGGAGCTGAACCGTAAGGGTCGTCTGTCTATGCCAAAATTGGTCACGAAAATCTAGACATATCGAGGTTTCATTTTAAAACTTCGAGCATGGAGTCCACACAAATGGCATAAAATGACATACTGCGTTCACTGTAAAAAGGACTTTGTATGCCTGGACAAAAAATTGCACCTGAGCTCATAGAAAAGTTCAGAAGCAATAGCCAGTCTGAACAATTATTCGCATATCAAGCCCTGAACGTTCCGACTGCCTTTTAAGGTTTATGGAGCAGTGTTTGATTTAAAAAAAATTAATGAAAATTTCAAAAAAAAACAGGGAAAACCTTCGAGTTGATTTGAAGTTCATTTGAAATTCATTCTCACGACACGCTATGTAACATTACGAGGCCAAACTGTGCATTTTGTGCATTATAAGCGAATTCCGCAACAAGGATGCTCCTTTTGTTCTTCTTTTGTTCTTTACTTTCCTTTGATCGTTCCGACAAAATTTTCACATGTTTAAAGACTTGTCTCTGGAATCCAGGAACATACAGACACAAACTTTTGCTCCTATCTAGTGCACAGTTTGGCCTCGTAATGAAAAACAAAATTGAATGCTCAAATAGCAAAGTATTGAGAATTCACATTAGCATGCCTCATAAAAATTTCGGAACAAATTCTAAGAGGAGCAAAATTGCTCGTATCAAGACAAAGCCCTGAATGTTCCGATTGCCTTTTGAGGTCTATGGAGCAGTAAAAACGACAACAAATTAAATGAAACCATTACGAGGCCAAACTGTGCATTTTGTGCATTGTAAGCGGATTCCGCAACAAGGACGCTTCCTTTGTTCTTCTTTTGTTCTTTACTTTCCTTTGATCGTTCCGACAAAGTTTTCACATGTTTAAAGACTTGTCGCTGGAATCCAGGAACATACAGACACAAAATTGTGCTCCTATCCAGTGCACAGTTTGGCCTCGTAATGACAAAAAAAATGAAATTAAAAAAACTCATCAATCATCCCCAAAATCATCCCCCCACACGCCTATAAAAAAAATAAAGTGATAAATTCACTCCTATTAACAAAACAATTATGGCAAATAAGCTTCCTTCAACCAATTTAGAACAATTTCTCAGACGGATTAAACCTCCGCTTATGCGTTAGTGCGAATTATATCGTGCGTTAATTGTCCCTCATCGGCCAAAATGACAATCTTTGCAACCCCATAATTTTACCAAAATTGATCACGGGTGAAATATATTTTTTCTCATTTAAGCTCAAAACAACAATACTGTTTGAATTAGATTTAAGATTTCCGACGAAAATGACTAGTTAAAAGGTCGAAATTTGTATGAAGAAAAAAATAACTGAGCTCAAATATTCTGTTACTTTCATAGCGAAAGTCGGAACAATTATCTCTCCGCTTACGCGTTAACAGCGCAAAATATATGGTGCATCGATTGTCACAAATGGCCAAAAGTGGCAAAACTTAAATCCCCACAACTTTACTTAAATTAACCACAGGTGAAATATCTTTGAAATTTAAGCTCAAGACAACAATAACTTTTGAATTGTCTTAAATAATCAGTCAAATTGTTAGGTAAAACGTCAAAATTTGACTGGAGAACAAAAACCATCAAGATCACAAATGTTCCGTCAGTTTGTTCCGTCAGTTTCAACTTGCTGTTCATTTGAAACCGAATAAATCTTTAGTATTTCACAACATCAGTAAAATTATTACGCTGCATCATTGCCACATGAAAGAAACTGAAAAAGACAAATTTTGAAAAAAACTGTTTTGCCCTTAAAGAAGAAGAACTGAATTAGAACGGTAACGACTCTCGATAGCACTGATTTAAGCCACTTGCAGTTTCAGTCATTAAACAGACCAGAGAATTGCGAGCAAAATCGGCCAAAGTTTGAGTCTTCAGATTGAAAAAATATATATATATCAGTTAGGTGATCAATCTTAAACATGGCACACCTTAAGGGTAAAACTTTGAAAATTCCGACTGCCGCTAAAGCCTGTGGTATGGTTTCTGGCAACTTTTTAAAATTTCTACCAATAATACTAGTACAAAACAGCATTCATCGTTCATTTAAAAATATGCTGCAAGCAGAAACTTTGAAAATAGTTTTTTGTTAATTATCATGAAAAAATCTGCGGACAACCGCAAATAATTCAGATAATTTACCTCATTTGTCCTCAATTAGTGCAAAAAACAAAGGGCTGTTTCCTCATTGTTAAACTCTTCCACCACTTTTAGTTCCAGCATGAAAAGGACGGAGTAGTGGTTCCCAGGATAATTTAGAATCAAAAAAGAATTCAATGAAAAAAATGCATTGCAAAGATGAACTTATTTTGATTTTGTTATCTCTGAGTAAAGCTGGTTTTTCTCAATAATGACTCGATAAATCTTAGAGTTTACATTCTCGCAATTACAGAGACAATTCACAAAAAAAACTGTCCCAGATACATTGAAAAAAGATAATTGTCATGTTTTTTGTGAATCGTCGCTAGGACTGAGGAAAACTAAACTCTAGGCATATACCACTAAATCGAGGCATATTTGAATAAAAGCAAACTTTTCCTAGTCAGCCATTCAACTCCCCTGTTCTATCCCTAAACAGTTCCTCTCTAACACCGCTCAACAAATTATTACCTCCACCCTTGCCTGCGAAATTCGGTTTTGTTTAAGAAAACTGTGGAATGAAGTGTTAAAATGCAATAAACTCAAAAAGTAGAGATAAAAAACATATATTTTTAATGTGAAATGCAACTTATTATGAAACGTAGAAGGTAGCAACTGCGCTAAACAAGATATGAGGACACTTTGAAACAAACTATTAATTTCATGAACACCCTCTCAAAAAATCCATTATAATCGATAATAATCAATTATACTGAATTATAGTGGCACAAAAAATATGGGGTTTTTAACCTATTTTTAATGGATTATACTCGATTATAATGGATTACATTGGCACCAAAAATATAAGAATTATTTTCCATTTTAAATAAATTATAATAGTTCATAAAATCACAAAAATTGATCACAGGCGAAAAACTTTTTAAATTTTGAGAACAAGACAACAATATTTTTCTAATAAAAAATAAACTACGCCAAAAATTGCTAGTTAAATATCCAGAAATTGTCTGAATAAAAACCATCCCGAGCACAAATATTCCATCATCTTCTTTATATCATTTGCGACCAAAAAGTGCCCTCTTAGCGCGAAAAAAAAAAGAAAAATAAGAAAAATTTTGAATATAAATCGTTTTCCTGGTTGGGCAGGAAATTTTGAGGCATATATACTTCTACCGACCAACAGTTGAACTTTGTTTTAAAGGCGCTTGCCCGACATAGAGTCGCCCTCTATGATTTTGTTAAGTTTTACTTGAACTAATTCTACGAATAAATGAGCTGGGTGGTGAACTCATATCCTATTTCATACCGTTAGCTTAGCAATGAAGCAACTCACCCCGGGTTGACATCCATAGACCGAAAATGCTAATCATACAATTTCATACACTTAGTCCATGGAAAAATGTTAGTCATAAAAATTTCATACTTTTTTGCAAAATGAGTTCAATCGAAGTCTAGAGGTATTTTATTGTTGTTTTGGTATTGAAATTGGTATCTATTTACTAAAAAAAATGCTAATCATACAATTTCCATATATGAAAAAGGCTAGTCATACAATTTCTATTTATGAAAAATACCAATCGTAGACCTTTCATGCTATTTTTTGTACGTATGGAATTGTATGGAAAGTGTATGACTAACATTTTCCATATTTGGAAAATCTATGGCTAGATTTTTTTCTTACCACTTTTTTATATTTTTTTAATGAAGAGATACCAATTTCTCATTTTGCAAAACAGTATGAAATTTGTATGACCAGCATTTATCCATAGACTAAGTGTATGAAATTGTATGATTAGCATTTTCGGTCTGTGGAGGTCAACCCGGGGTCAGGTGGTTCATTGCTAAAAGAACGGTATGAAATAGGATATGAATTAACCACCCAGCTCATTTATCCGTAGAATTAGTTCAAGTGAAACTTAACATAATCATAGAGGGCGGCTCTATGTCGGGCAAGCGCCTGTAAAACAAAGTTTGACTGTTGGTCGGTAAAAGTATATATGCCTCAAATTTTCCCGCCCAACCAGGAAAATGATTTATCTTCAATGTATATTTTAACTTCTTGAGCGTTCTGATAGCTTTAAGGACTGAAAATTGAGCTGATTTGTATAGAAACCCCCTAGGATAAGATTAAGAATTGTTCTTCTTTCTCAGAAGAATTTACTATGAGAAAAGAAATTATCTCTGGTTTTTTCTTCTCTGTAGTCTTCGTCGTAGTCTTTGTCTCATTTTGCTGCATTTCTAGTTTTAAAAAAATCTAATCATAAAATTTTCATTTATGAAAAAGTTCCAAATTTACAATTTCCATAAAAGAAAAAATGCTATTCATACAATTTTCAAAAATGAAAAAATGCTAATCATACAATTTCCATATATGAAAGAATACTAATCATAGACCTTTCATGCAATTTTCTGTACGTATGGACTTTTATGGAAAGTGTATGTTTAGCGTTTCTCCATAAATGGAAATTGTATGACTAGCATTTTTGGTCAACCCAGGACTCTTGCTGAGTATCAACCAAATAAGTATTCTCTTGCTGTCACAAAAAGAAAAGAACATTTTGACGAGAAAATTTTTTGGAGATTCCAAACAATTCCTGTTCCAATTTCAAAGAAAATGGGAGATATTTATGCTTCTGGTGTTTTTTGTGTTCATTCAGTTTTCGTCAATTGAAGCAAGCAATTGTTGTTCAATTTACTTGGTGTTTGTTTTTGTTGAACTTTTTTTAACTATCCGACACCAATTAAGGGGAAGTTGGAACAATCAGGGTTTGCGCTGAAATTTGAGCAGTCTTGTTTTTTCCTTGTTGTTCGGATTTTTGAAGAAAATGGTAAAATGGGTATGCAGTGTAAAATATTTTATTCAGTCAGTGTTCGATTTTGAATTGGCACTTTCGAAAGAAATTTTTTATACCCTCAATTTGAAATATTTTTATCTGGAGCTGCAATTGAAAAAAAATCCACCTGTGATTATTTTTTTCTTAATTAATGGAGTATTGAAAACTGCTAGATAAGCTAAATTGGGATAAGTTGCATTCTGAAAACACGCATTTCAAAAAAAAATGAGACTAGCCATCTGATCCTATTATAAAATTTCAAAGCCTATTGAATTGTTAGTGACATCTTTTGAACAAACCGTATTTTCCATTGAAAGTCAAGAAATAATGCATGCTCAAATGTGTGTTCATGTATTTTTTTGAAATCGTCAAGTCCCAATTGAATCACGCTTGAATCACAATTGAAATTGGCCAAGTATAAAAAAAAAATCATGTATCGACAAACGACGTTTAAGCGAATCGAATGGCCGACTGTTTGGGAATAAATCGGAACACTGCGTATACAATTGTGCGACGTGGGAAATATAAAAACTTACCAAAATTTGGATCATACAATCAAAAAATTGAATGAAGAAGTTATTTTGGGCGCTGTTGATATTCTGGAGGGCAATCCACTGATGACATTGCAGCAGGTGAATTTTGCGTTAGGAGCGGTCTTACCAAAAAAAAACGTTTTACCCAACATGCACTTTCAAAAGCATTAGAAGGGAGAATGATCACTTTCAAGATTGCGAGAGATTGTCCGGCAGAGCGTAACAGCGAAGAAAATATAGAAGATCAATACACTTATACATTGTGGATCAAGAGACCTGACGTCATAAGTTCGCGAAACAATTTTGTGGATGAAATTGGTGTAAATATCTTAATGCGGCGTACTCAAGGGCGATCTGCTAAGGGTGACAGAGTTTAAAGAAAAATCAGTGCCCAGAAAAGACCCACTGTTACAATCTGTTGTGCAGTTTCCATGGAAGGTCTTTTGTATTATCAGGTAATTCAAGGTTGAATGAAGAAGGAAAATTTCAAAAGTTTTCTCGAAATTCTATGTGGAAACATTATCCTTGACGAAGGATACGTTGCTGATGAATTTTGCATTTTTGACAATGCTCAGGGTACAGAGGAATTTAGAGCTTGTGGAATTTTCCCTCTGAAGAGGCTCCCAAAGTACAACCCAATTCTAACTTTGGTTGAAGCTGCAATTTCGTGCTGGAAAGCGGCTATGAAATGAAAAATGCAAGAAGAAACACGCCTTGAAGGAGCCAGGAGAAACACTTCAGGATTACCGTTTCCGTCATGACAAATCTTTTATGGAACGAACAAGTTGTGAGATTAGCGCACATAAATGTGTTGGTTGGTACAATCATACGATGACACATATCCCGGATTGTTTGGCCAGGAAAAAAATAGATGGATGAACAATGGGTGTTGCATAAAAACCGTTGATTCTGTATATTATATTCTGTTCTTATTCATTTGAAGTAACATGGTTTCAATTGAAGTCACTTGCGAGCACTCCATCGTTTTTCTATTCTTTAGAACTTACGAACTGAATGTTCTTTCAATAGAAGTTACCTATAGTTCTTATCGAATTACCGATTGTTCAATAGGCTTTGAAAAGGTGCATTAGAAAGGTAGTCGATGAAAACATCCGTTTTAACATGACATAAGCATGTGCGGGATAAAATGAAGAAAATAAGGAAATCCTACAATGGCTCAATGCTCCGACTTTCGAAGGAAGTGACGAAATCTTTTTGCTCGGAGTTTTTTTTCTCCAGACAAACTGCGACTTTTTAACTAGCAATCTTTTACGGAATTAGTTCGCATCATTTGAAAAGCACCGCTAATCTTAGCTCAAAGTAGAAGGATATTTCACCTGTGATTTTTTCTTAAAGTTATGGGGGTGTAAAGATTGCCAATTGTGCCAACTTCGGACAATTAAAGCGCGTTAAAGTTTGTGCTAATAATGCGTGAGCGCAGAATTAAACTGGATCGTTCCAATTTGGATTCGGGTATGCTCTTTGGTTTTTTTGGTTTATTTATTGCATTGCTAATTGAAAACTATATCACTTTATACTCTACATAGCATGTAGATGGATGATTTCTTTCCAGTTTGTTTTTGGAAATTATTCATTTTAATTTAAATTACATCAAAAAAGTAAATTACAGTCGGAGTTTTCAAAATTTTACGAGAAGCCTATTGTACTTTTTGGACCGAAAATCGATATTTCAAAAAATTGAACTGAAAAATATTGGCTTCAATTTGATTGGCTTTCAAAAAATTTTCAGCCCTAAATTTTTTTTCACAATTTTCAGTTGACTTATACATAAGCCGAATTGGTCTTTGTTCTTTGAAAAAAAAAGAACCTTTGGTAAACTAATCGGATGTACTTCAAATAGGCTGCAAGCAAATAGAAAAAAAACAACGGAAATTGCTCCAGAAAAAAAAACGACCAACTTTACTTCTGCTCAAAATTCAGCCTTGATAATATCGGCCTTAAAATAATGTGATTGCATTTGTATGAACCAAATTAATCAATGCGATCAGTTTTTTGGTCTCTGAATTTATGCGGAAACAACAAAAACGCAAAATCACAAATGTATTTTTCAACCAATTTTTTTTATTTGGCTTGATAGCTTTGCCCTGATATATGAGCAGTATTTTTTTAGCTGTAACCTTTGTTTTATCTATAATTTTATAATATTTGCTAGATTTTGTAGAAATTATTGCCACAAAAAATTTTTAGACTCGTGGCTGAATTTACAGATCTAAATATTAACCCTCATTATTCCAACTTTCGAAGAAAGTGAGAAAATTATTTGCTCGGGGTGGTTTTTTTTTCAGACTACTTTTGCAAAAATTTTGACGTCTCGATCTGCATGTGGCCAGCCAACTGTTGTTACCACTGTCTTAACCTGCCGTGAGTATAGCTGAAAGAGCTTATTTTAACATCTCACACTAAAAAATGTCTTAATTTGCCCTGAGGTAGCTAATTGATTGACATCAAACACGACGCAAGATGTAACACTTAAATTTTCCTACTATCGAACTAAAATTGATAGTTTTGTCGATGTTTAATTTGGCAAATTTTCCGGGACTAACTAACGGACAGTTGCAACCTTCAGGGCTTTGCCTTGATACGAGCATTTTTGTTGTTTCGACTTTCAAAGAAAATGGAATATTGGGGTGTTTTGTATTTAGTCAATTTTCGACAGTTTTTGACAAGAAATAATAGTTTTTGACAAAAATTTATACCAGATTGAAGATATTGACTCCTTGAAAACAAAATAAGAAAAAATCCATTTTTTTGCAAAGTTCTGGGAATTTGAATGTTGCCAATTTGACCCAGCTCTGGACTGAATTTTGCGCATTTTGAAGAATTTAATCAAATGCTGAAAATGTAACGTGAATTCTTTATGCGTCGCACAAACTATCTCTCATAAAAAAATGGTTCCAAATTGAATTGAGGCTAGTTATTTGGTCGATTGACTTCGTGTGACTAAAATTTTTATATTTGTTTTTTGATTTTGTCAAAAATTTATAGTTTTTCAAAAAATTTTCCCAAATACTATTTGATATGGATTAAGGGGCAGTCGGATCAATCAGGGTTTTGCCCTGATATACTATACGAGCAGTATTGTTCGCCCGACTTTTGTAACAAAAATAACGGAATTTTTGTGATATGGGTTGTTTTTTTTTCTCTTCAGACAAGTTTCGAGCTTTTATTCAGCAACATTTGACGGAACTTTTTATCATTCAAAAGGTATTGCTGTCTTGAGATTTAATTTTAAAAATTGTATAACTTTCACCTGTGATCTTTTTTCGTAAAATTATGGGGTTTAAATATTGCAATTTTGGGAATATTCACTTGCGATATAATTTGCGCTATTAACGCGTTAGCGTAAATTTAATCATTCTTAGAAATCGTTCCAAATTGGTTGAAGGAAGCTTTTTTGCCATAATTTGTTTGTTACAAGGTGCAAAAACTATCACTTGTACTTTATATCATCTCCCCACTTTGTTCAAACATGACGGTCCGAATTATCAATCCACAAAATACTCAGCAGTTATTTTCCCCATTTTCCCCGAATTCCGAATTTTGTCACTGGATTCTGCAGTTTGTCTTTGAATTCAGCGATTTGTCACTGGAATCCGGAAACTTAATATTGAACATCAAAAGGATGCGGAAGTTAGAGATATGAGACTAACCATATTTTCACGACATTCTGCAATCTAAAGCAACCTACCTACACATGCTTTATCTAAAATGCAAATTTATTTGACTCTATGGCAATGATGTTAATGATTGAGGGTTGATTTACTTTTTCCTTATTTACTGCTGATTTTAAAATGAGTTTTGAAGGCAGGCGAGAGTTTTGCGTGCTTCGACAAATTGAATGGCCATCAAAAGTTTTGTTTTAATGTAAATGTAACTATTCACTCAATGCGATATGACCAAGCTCTTCCTATAAAAAATGTAATCACATTTCCAGATATGTTCTAACAGATAATTCTCCAAAAATTTTGATAACAAGCTTTTCTACAAAAAGATCTGTCAAACAGACGTTTTTTCGACTAGGACGCCTCTACCTCCTGAGATAGATTGGTTTACCTTGTTGTCAATGCTTCTCAATTGACTCAAGGTCTAAATCATCTAGATGAATTATCCGAAACATGCCAAACGTTCAATCTTATGCCGTTTTAAGAATAATTTGTTATTCTATTTGCCTTATAATTCTAACGCTAAGCTTGAAACAAAAACTTCTATCTAATAAGTTGCGCAGAAAATATTGTCTAATTATATCAGATCGTTTCGTGATTCAACGATTAAAAATTTGATCGACCATACCTCAAGATTAATTTTTATTTACTCAATTAATTTGCAGAGAAAATTTGTTCGACTGACCTGTTCAGTAAATTCAATTTAAGTTGAATACAAAAACTAAGGGGTGGATCCAGGATATTTCCGAGGGACGTGGCGAGCTTTGGGGTTTCTCTTGAAACGCAAACAACAAAAATGGCGCAATTTTCTGCTGAAATTGACCAATTTTTAAAAAATATACTTCGACCAAGACACAGGCTGTTTATTAACGAATCTATTGTCATTCGGGAGTTCTTTGAACGACCAATTCGCCAACTTTAACAAAATTTGTTAGATGCAAGTACATGATAAGGTACATGATAAGTACATGATAAGGAATCTGAAACCGAGAAAAAAAAGCATGCCATTAAAATCATTTGGAAAATTGCACTCACAAAATCAAATTAATATTCATATTGTCAGAATGAAGCAACCGAGAGGAATGGAAACACCAATCGCCATTGGTACTAAGGTCTAACTAGAGTTGGAGCCTCATTTTTAGGATCAGCAACCGGGCCGGGCCGGGTCGGACCCGGGCCATACCTTCAAAAAAGTCCACACCTTTCACATTATGTGAAAAAAATTCTGACACTACCCGTCTCCTGAGGACCGCGTCACTATTGCATCAGCAAAATCGAACTGCTAGGATCAGCTGCTGGCAATGGTAATTAAATTTTGATTTTTTAAAACTCACATTTGAATTTCAATTTACTTTCTATTTGGACATTTTTGTTTTTAATAAAACGGGCCTGAAGTTTTTTTTCGCCCACCGGTCCCAATTCTGTGTCTCACTCGATTTTGAGGTTAAAATTGGCTCATAGCTAATAGATCTAGCATATCATTCAATTTTTCTCACTCAAAGCTGGCGAAAACAACCAAGATGCTTTTTTCAATACTAACGAAAGAAGTGTAAGCAAGGTAATGATGCCTGAAAAATTTCAGCCTAAACTGAAAGCTTCAGTACTATAAAATTTATCGAAACGAGTCCTTCACTTTCAAAAATATTGGCTTAACTAAGATTGAGATGCTTCTCGGAACAGTATTTCAGAAAAATTGGCATTTTGTAAATCCCATGACTCCTGTCGTATTTGCCTCAATCTATGGAGGAGTTTTTTTGACTAATCAAGGTGTAGCTTTAAGGAATTAATTTAATAACAAGGTAACATGTGAACTGCTGATGCAAATTGAAGTCTCATAACCACAAAAGACAAACAGTTGGTGTACTCAATTTTCTCTCATAAACATCAAATCAAATTGATTTTATATTATAACAAGACTGCTCGTATCAGGGCGAAACCCTGAATGTTCCGACTGCCTTTTAATTTTTATGGAGCAGTAATAACTTTAAAAAATTAAATGTAATAAAACAAAATGAAAAAAATTTTTTCTAAAATTTGAAATTTTTGTGAAAATCATCCACCCACACGCCATAAAAAGTACAAAAGGATATATTTCGCTCCTTGTAACAAATCAATTATGGCAATTAAGCTTCTTTCAACCAATTGAGAACGATTTCTAAGACAGATTAACTCTCCGCTTACGCGTTAATAGCGCGAAATATATCGCGCGTTAATTGTCCCAAGTTGGCCAAAATGGCAATCTTTAAACCCTCATAACTTAACGAAAAATGATCACAGGTAAAATATTTTTTCACATTTGAGCTCAAGACAACAATACCTTTGGAGTGATATAAAAAATTCCGTCAAAAATGGCTAGTTAAAAAGTCGAAATTTGTCTGAAAAAAAAACCCACTCCGAGCACAAATTTTCCGTTACTTTCGTATCAAAAGTCGGAACAAAAATTATTTAGAAAGTGTTCTAGGCATTGATTTAGTATGAAAATTTTAGATTTGCGGAGATGATGTTTGGAAAAAAATGAATGATAAAATAATCGTTTTCAAATCTAAAAATCAGATCTGAAATAGGTTGTGAAATGTTTAAGTAACGATTGAATACTTTAAGGATTGGTTATTTCAGATCTAATTTCAGATCTGAAACTTTATTGTTCTTGGTTGTTTCAGATCTGAAAAAATCTATTTCAGATCTAATCTCAGGTCTGAAGTTTAGCTTTTCTTGGTTGATTCAGATCTGAAAAATCAATTTTTCTGACTCAATTTTGGCTATTTTTGATGTTTTTGTATTGATAGCTTCTGCTAGCTACTAGTAGGTACTCAGCAAAGTCTCAGCTTAATGACCGCCAAAATATGTTTCCCCAAGCATGAGATAATCATTGGAAATGCATAAGTAGCGCATCAAAGTCAAAAATTTGACAGGTCTACAAACAGTTTTTAAAAACTTTTAGTTGAACAAGAAATTTAGTTCAAAAAAACTGTTGGTGAAAATATTTGGAATTTTTTTACCGCTAGTTAATCTAAAAATACTTGTGTATTGCAGAAACATGAAAAAACTCAATTTTTTACTTGAAATGTATAAATTATAATTTAACAAAGGATTTCTCAGATCTCAATTTTTTTCAGATTTGAATTTTGTAATTTCTTTTCAAGATATGAAATTGAGAATTTCAGATCTGAGAATCAATTTATATAGGAAATAAAGAATTTCGGATCTTGCACAGGATGTCTCCTGGGTACGGGGAGAGAACGTGTTCAATACAAAATTGGTTATTTGAAAATTTAAAAAGTCTATTTAAGTTTGTTGTTATTAGTTAAAGGTAGAACTGATTTTTTGATTATTTAGTAACACGAAACAATGTGCAACTTGGTAATAAAATCACGTTCATGCAATTTGAAATAAAGATACTAAATTACCTTTGATTGATAATGAACTTTGATAAGGACATGTTTAGGATTTGTAAGAAGCAACTCAAAATCAAACAAATCAAAAAAAGTAAAATAGGACTTCAAATGCCTTGCTTGACATGCAGCAGTAAATATTTGATGTTTACACAACTGAAATAGTAGTGATACAACTGCATGGCTCCTTACTAAGCCAATCGAAAGAACTTTTTTGGATTATTAAATCCATCAATTAGTTTGAAAGGACATCATATCTCTCATTTTTTTCTAATTATCTCAGTACACAAGAAAACAAAAAAATGTAACAGTAATTTTTCAGTTATAAGAAAGCTAAAAGCTTCGCTGCATGTCGAGTGATGTCCTTGAAATCATTCTTCACTTTCTTTTTGACGAAGCCTGTTTTTTTTTTTCAATTTTTATTGCATATGCTTTCTTCATATGCAACTTTGAGTTAATTATAGAATTGTTTTTAAGTATTGAAATGATACAGTCATCTTTGTTTTTTTACTCAACCTACGCTTTGTAGATTCAAAACATGTGTTTAATTTGGAAACCAATTTTTATATTACATTCATCCCAAATGCTGTTTACATCCGACATTTTCTTTCTTAACATTTTTTTAGTTCATTTTTACGCTCAAAATACTTCTCAATTCGTTTTTTCAAAGTCCAATGTTTGTCTGAAAGCAATAAAACCAAATACAAATCGATTTCAAAAATTTTCAAGTTAAAAAATTGTGTTTTTTTGAGAATCTTTTTATTGCCAGAAATGCTGAAGAAGAGTATAAAATTAGTTTTCGCGGCTTAAATCAAAGGTTTCTGCGCTACTAAAACAACTATAATAGCCCAAAACAATAGCCAAAAAAATCAAAATCAGAGTAAAAAAAATGTAATTGTTTTTCTCGACAATGAGTTTTTCAAGCAAAAAATGTTATGTAGAGTTCGGTTCAAGAGTAAAAGGTTTTAATTTGAGATATCACTCGAGTCGTTCTGGCAATTATGTTGGAACTTGATTTTTTGTGGGAAAAAAACAAATCACGCAGGATAAAATACTTTTTGGCTCTCAGTAGTCAGAACGAAAATTGATATCCAAACGGATTTGATTCAACGGAAAGACAAGAAAAAATTTGTTGATTAATGCTGGTTGTATTTAAGGTAAATTTGGGCTTTTGACCTGCCTAAATTGCCAATTGCGCACTATTTATTTTAATACAACGTAATGAATAAATCGATAAAGTAAGCCAAAGTACGAAATATTGACCGTTTTTTGAACTTTTGAAATGAAAATTAGCTTCGGTCTTAGCAGCCTGGATTTGAATTGTTCAAATTATTTTCGCCGCTTTTTCCCTAGAATATCAATTGTTTTAGAAAGTGCTATGTTCGTCATAAAATGTTTTTTTTTGCAATGTGTGTCGCTTATTTGCGATGTTTATTAAAAGGAAACAAACAATAAATTATAATTTAACTACATTTTGCTTCGAAAACTAAAATTAAAAAAATGCTTTTTTTAAATTTATTTCAAATTGCATCTTTTTTATGTTTTTAAAAATTTTATTGCATAAACACTCAAATGAAGCTTTGCAAACTTGTTTTCAGCTGCTTAAAATTTTTTTGTGCTATCATAACACTTAGAACTGCCTAATTAACAGCCTAATTTAGCGCGAAATTAAACTGGAAAGCAAAAATTTCAAACTTGTTTTTTTTTTAGTCAGTATGTCTAATAAATGTTTCTGGTAACTGACTTTGTCTGAAAGAAAATCGAAACAAAACCGAAGACGCAGTTTTTCCCAACTTAACAAATTGGAGTATCATGAACAAGGACAGCCGTTTGCTGTGCAATTAGCAGAGCAATCTCAGTGTACAAAAATTAAAAATTAAAAACAGTCACTATTTTTTCAATTTGGGTCGTTTCTTGTCCGCTATGTGATTAGGGAATCTGATTGAAAGCCTAGTAGAACTTCGGGAGGCTCGATATTCATAGTAAAGATGGCATACTCAACACTATTTGTATTCGAAAAATGAATTTAAAACAACATAAAAACAATACAAAATTTGAAATCGTCCATTTGGTTGAAGACTAATTTCTCATTTAGGATGTGGTGAATGACTGGTGAACGGCCGACGAGAAGGCAAGTTCAAACTGCGACAGCAAAAGCCATATCCTTTTATCGGATATACAAAAATTAAGCCGAACTGACCTTGAAGACGTGCTGTTTCTCTGCTTATTGAACACTTCGGTCAGTAATGGCAGTTGGTTGCCCAGATCCACTGAACTGAGACTGGGCACTTTGCGATGTCTCTCGAAACCACGGGCCAAATCCGCTCCGAGAGAAGACATCTCCACGTGGGGGCCATGATGGGGGCCATGATGAGGGCCATAACCTTGACCATGTGCAAGACCATGGCCATGACCTTGACTTTGAACGTGTCCATGTCCATGTCCATGTCCATGACCATGACCATGACCATAGCCATGGCTATGGTTGTAATGGCCTTTTGAATGGTCATAACGAGACATTAAGGAGGGTAGATCGAAGTTGTCTGAAAAGAGAGAGCTATGAACATAACATAATGGTTTTTAATTGTATCAGAAACGACAACTATATCAAGTACAAAATTTTGTTCTAGATTTTAAATTAGCTAAATTTACAATTTAAAAATTACGGTTTGTATTCTTCATTCAGGTAATAGCAAAAAACATCAAAATGTTTTTTAAATAAACAATTATATAATTATGATTATGCATTCTCTTGCTTGAGCCCCAAATTTGTGGTTGGGGAAACATAATTGTTTGGCCACGTGTGGCAAAAATTTTTTTGCTATTGGGAATAAATACAGATAAAAATTTGCTAACTTTTGAGGTTGGAAATCATTTCCCCATGGTTATGATAGTTTAAACAGTTTCTGTCTTTGAAAGAGCCAAAAAATTTCAGATTGATAAAATTATTGCTAAGTTCATTTAATTTATTATTGGCAATAATGTTCAGGGCCTGGTTTTTGATAGTTATCAGCTGCATAAAAACTCTGACCGAGAACAGGTATATGATGGGGAAGATGAAAACTATTTTATTACACAAAACTTTCTAGATTACATGATCGAATCTTGGACAGGGCAGCTGATTAAGAAATCGGAATTAGTCAGAACTGGTTTAGCTCTGATAACTTGCAATGTCACAAGGAAACTGAATCATAGACCTGAAAATGTCTATACAAATTTTTTTTTTCTGAGCGAGTGCTAAAGAATTCAATCGAGGAAATTCATTACATGAAAATCTTTCAGACATGCAACCGCAAAGTTTTTACACATGCAACCGTTCCTAGACATGCTACCCTAAAGTTATTATGAAAGCGCATTCGCAGGTGCAGATAATTTTTCACAAAATACGGTCCTAAGAGTATTTTCGGAGAGCTCGAAAAAACAAATTGAATCTGAGAAAAAGTCGAAAAAGTTTGTTTCAAATTTTTTTTGAAAAACCACCACTCGGCCTAGAAAAATTCTGATCCATATTTTTAAAATTCCCCCCCCCCCCCCGCCTCTACTGAAAATTTGCAATGCAGAAATGCAGATACAATTTTATTCGGAATGATGAAAATTTATGCCATGATGCGATGTGAAACCAAAAACGTGTGAGTTTTTCACTCATATTTATCCAAAAAAAAAACATAACGAGGAAAGCCGGTTGATGAGCATATAGCACAGAATGTTCCGATCATATTCATATAAAAACCTTTAAACAATCGAAAGGTTTGATTTTTTTTAGAAAACATGTTTTGCCGAACAATCGCTGAATTGAACAACCAAAATAGTTTTTTTTTTCATAGTACAATTAAGATTTGTGAGCCTTAAAACAATTGAGTGTCCCTAAAAAAACGTTATTCGATCGCGTTACTTGGTCAAAACTAGAAGAGAAATCAAAAATTTTGAACTATTTTTCACGACTTTTGAAACTTTTTTTAGAAATGTTTAAAAATTGTTCGAATCATGTCTGAAAAAACTTTGAAATGAATAATATATCACTCGACCCAATCCAATAATTAATTGGGGTACCCAATTTTGAGTAGAAAAAAACTTAAAAACACCCGAATACATAGGTCCCTCTAATGACCGGAACAAAAAAAACTGAAGCCTTGACGTTAAAACTGTTATACGGTCTACAAGACGCGTGATCCCATAAATTGCAAAGAAGCTGAAAGCTTCACGCATCATTCGGCAAGCCAAACTTCACGTATCATTCAGTATATACAAGATTGCAAGGAAAATGCTAATCGTACAGTCTACATATAGGAAAATTGCATGATAAGCTTCTTTCACTTGAGTAGAAAAAAGATTTCCTAAAAACACACAAGCAAAACAATTTTGTTCAAAACTACTATGTTCAAAAAACCATTTCCGAAAAAAATTCATCTGAACACAAATTTTTATCAGGAAACAATAACCAGAGTTGAACCGTTCCCGCGGTAGATGACTTTTTTTCAAAAAACCATGAAAATATAACAATGTGCTGATATTCGGTGACTAAAAGTACTATAAAAATGTGCATCATGAAGCAATTCTAAATGAGAAGAAATGAAGAAAAGAAATTTTTTATATGAATTGATTTGAAACTGCTAAAAGGACTTTCCCATTTTTCACATGAAGCAATGTTCTGAAAAGCATAAAATTTAAGCAACTCAGAAGAGCAAGTTCGAAGTTTAAAAGGGCAAACAAAAATTATGACCAGTTCCTGTCAATTAAAACTGATTTTCTGTGCTCAATAAATAAATGGAAATATGGAATAAAACCAATCGATCAGAGTCTATTATAACTGCTTCGAAGAATAAAGGGATTATTAAGGAATTATAATCGATTAAAATGTGGTTTGATTGATTATTATTGTTTTCAAAGAGAAGTTCTTAATGATTATCGTTTGTTTATGATTTTATTTCTCGTTTTTGGAAAAACTGGATGCGGCTAACTATTAAAGAAACAAGTGTTGACATTTGAATGTTACTTCATCAATCATATCAACCAAAAAATACAAACTTTTCCTTCATTTCCTCTGGTTGACTTAATTTTTTTCACTGGGATAATCATGAACACACGAAAGTTTCCATCTGTTACTTTCCATCTGTTAATATCAAAACTTTATGCAATCTCAACTCAGGTTTTTAATAAGAAACTCGAGATTTAATGCAAAACTATTTGACAATTTTATCTGAAACACCATGTTGTATATTTTCACAACTAAAAAAAAGCACGTAAACAGTGGGTTACAACAAAAATAATGACTCAAATACGATGAATTGATTGCAGTTCAAACTCAGTTTTAAAAAAAATTTAATAAAAATGATTGAGCTTTTTTAGCTCGAAAAATCATTAGAAGCCAAGCAGAAGTTAGTTGCTCTGCCAGAATTTCAAGAAAAAAAAACTCAAGAAAAAGCTTACAAAAAAAGATTTAAACCTTAAATCATAAAAAAATACAGCCAGTAATCTATGACATTTTTGATGCAGTCTCTAGTAAAAAAAAACCAGCTTCGTAAGAATCTTTAGCTTTTTTTGAGATAAATGAGCATGAATCATTTTTGAGGTTGCATTTTAAATTTGCAAATCAAAAAGGGGTTGCATAAAAGGATGTGATCAGAAACTATCGTTAAAAAATGTCTTTGGTAGAGAAACAATTGGTAAGGTTTCGCAATCAATGGTTAAATTTGAAAACATTTGAGATGAATGGGTATTACTCTAATCATAAGAAACAGTAGAAAGGGAAATGCATGAAACTTGTCGTCATATTTCTTTTGTATAGAAAAACATTTGGGTACAACGCAAATACCTGATATGTCAAATGTTCTTGAGGTATTAAATAGCCACAAAAAGCTGCTTTTCTGCTTTCTGGTCGGTTTTGGCAAACCTAAGAGAGTAATCGGTTCTAGTCGATTATTTTACAGATTTTCTACAAGTGAAAAACTGTTTGTATCAAACTCAAATAAACACTAAAATGGAAAATATAAAAAAAAAATTTACAGAAAAAATCTTTTAGCTGAAAAAGGATTTTTTTACTGTGAAAAATCTTGTTTTTTTTTCTGGTAGAAAAATTCCCCAGAATCCGAATAAATTTTGAAATAAAAATGGTTTGTCTAAATATTAGAAATATGTAGGAAATTTCTGATTTACAAAACTTAGTTTTCGAAAACCCAAACTAAAATCCTAAGCATCAAAAACTGTTTTTCATGATTGTTTTTGATCAAAAAATTACGCAACATATTTTACTCATTAACACATCCTCAGTTGAATAGTGAGCTAAATTCAATCGATAGAATGCATTGCTCATTGCAAACTCTATTTTCGGGAGACCCTCCAAAATTTGTACAATCTAAGAGGTCTCGGTTTAAAAAAAAAACTTATGCAAAATTTCCAAAATAACATTTTTAAAGTCAAGCATTCAGCATATTTTGAAAATTTTTTTTTTACAAAATCAGCAAAAAGGATCATTTTTTGCGGCAAGATAGTCTTATATAACTAATTTTAATTGTTTCTGTTCAGGTCGAACTTAAAAACTAAAAGTCAACTGAAAAATCTACGTGAAGATTTTTTGTTCAATTTACCTTGAAACTCCAGGCAATAAAATTATAGCTAAAAAAATACTTTAAATTTTTTTAAAAATAGCTAAATAAAAACTTGAAAATGAGGAGGAATTTTTATTTCGGGTGTGCATAGTTTTTTTCCCACGCAAAAAATTGGTCATTTATATTAAGAAAAAAAATTTTTTTAAACAACTTGTTGTGAAAGCTTCATTCAGCGTTTTCTCGGCAATAAAAGGTTTCCGAAATTCCAAAACAGTACTGTGCATATTACTTTACGGTAAACAAGAAAAATTTTCATTCATTTCTGTTTTTAGATTTTTGAAGACTATTGTTAACTAATTAGCTCACTAATTTTATACGCGGTTGTTTAGTTCTCTCATCACGCCATCAAAAAAACGACACTAAAATGATGAAAAATTGGCAACAAAAATATTAGCCCTTTTTGTAGTTTTTATGAATGTTGTCGGACGCTTCTGTGATACATGCACAAAAACCGGCTATCCTTTCTTTGTTACTTAGACAGCGGATGCGTTTTTAATTGGATTTTTGCACATATATGTGTGTTATTCCAGATTTCAAGATTTTTAAACATCAATGTTCAGCACAGGATGCGATCGCCGACATCATTTTAAAGCTGAAAAAAAGTTTTTCAAGAGTATAGCTATCCTAAAAGGCTTGATCAGGCCAAACCCTCCAAGGCATGGAAACATCATGCTGTCACGCGAATATTTAATATAGATTTTGAACATATTTTAACCCCCTATTTTGTTATTTGTGTTCCAACTTCGAAGAAAATAGAAAATATAAATGTTCGGCTTTTTTCTCCAGACCGGAAAAAAGTTCTTTCTGTGGATCGATCCCTAGATATTTGTGGTCACCACCAAGTTCGCTCACCCCTATAGTAACCTGACCGGAATCGAGCTAAACTGCTCGTTGAATATTTTGAGGCTGAAAGTGTAACGCGCATTATTCACGAGAGTCAAACTATCCCGCGCCACAACATCGTTCCGAATGGAATTGGGGCAAGCTAATTTGTCTTACTTTTTCCATACACAATCCAAATTTTAATAGTTCAATCATGATATTATCAGCATAGATTTCATAGAATGTCAATATTTTGTTTAACAAAAGTTATTTGAAATCAATTATGGGCAGGCGGAACAATCAGGGCTTCGCCCTGATACAAGCTGTCTTTTTTTACTTAAAAATAGTTAAATTTGAACTGAGTTAACCCATTTTCAAACAGCGTTCACGTCCAAAATCTACAAAATGAACAAAGTCGACAGAATTTTCAGAAAGTCGAACAATGTTCATCATAATGGCCCAAAACTAAAAAGTCGAGTAAGGTCAACTGAATTTTTCTGAATTAAGAACCGAAAAGCGAACAATTGTGATTGGCTTGCACTCAAATTCAACTTACAAGGACTATTTGCTGCAATTACTAGTGATTGAAAATTCGGCTCATAGTTTTCTAATTGAGTACTTTGCTTCTGCTTTGTTTGTTTTACTGTCTCTCATATTTGTAAATTAAAAGGACTGTCTGGATCCGACTCGTATCCATCCTAGTGATTCGCCGATTTCTGTTGGCAGTTTAGAGCTACTTTGACAAAGTTATGCTGTTAACTTTTGGTTTGAATTGAATGAAATTTATCGAATTGAGGAAAGTTAGGCAAACTGATTTGTTTCCAAGTTTCACATTTTTGCTGTCTATTTTTAGTAAAGATAAGGGTTTTTGATGAGATCTGGTGGAGCAGAGGAACGGCTATGGTCAACAATAAACACGCAAAAAAGTAGATATTAATTTTTTGAAGGAATGTCAAAACTAGAATAATTCATCTGACTGAATTTGAAATCACTTTTGCACGCTGTCCTTTTATAAATTGACACAGAAAAACTTTCTAAGATTGTGAAACATTCTTATAGTTAAGTTTCTTGTAAAATTCCATTAGAATTGAGCTTCTGATTGCTCAAGATTAAAGAAAGTTGATTTGAAAACAATAATATGTAAGCATACAATTGTTAACAAGGAACAGAACTAACCTTGAGAGATCCAACCTTCAGGTTCCCAAAAGAAATGGAGGATTAAGTTAAGGTAAATACAATGTGGTGTTCATCAAACAATATCAAACGTTTCGCGAATTGCTATATTGATGTTTTTATCTTCATAAGTCGCAACGGCCCTTTGTATTTCTGATAGAAAAGTCCATAAAACGTCGATTGCTAAGACCAACTGACTAGAAATACGTAAGCGTAAAACAGGAACCGAAACTTGAAACATGCTTAAGCGTCGCCATAAAAACGATTGCCGGATTTTAGGTCGGACGATTTTGGTAAGTTGAGGATAAAAAGGCGCCTATGAAAACGTTAAAAGTTTGTAACAGGAAAAAGAATTGAACTAAAATTGGTTTTGCTTTTGCAAATTAAGAAAAAAAAAGTGAAAAGCAATTTATTTAGTAAAAGTTACCATCAATCACTTGACAGTACGGTGTTAAACAATATAAAGCAAGTAGCTTGGTATATTTTTACCAGCAATTATTTAACCGATCGATAATGACGGCTAGTTGTAATGATTGACTAAATATATTACGCGAATTCAAGCTTACGTTAATAAAAACTAACATTAAAAGCAATGTAAACAGTATAAAGATTTTCTTTTTTCTTCAGTGACTGGAACAAATTGTCATTTTTTATTACAAAAAGGAAACAGTTCATAAATAATTCTGTCATAAATAATCATTGCGGTGTTCATTTGCAATGCTTGATAGTGACTAAAAACTCTTTTAAAAATAATTTATAAACTAAAAAACTAAAAACCAGAGTTTAACTCACTTGACGGTCTTATAATATTCAATTGAAAATAACTTGGCCGATACTTTTTTCCAATTAGAAGATTTTTTTCCCACTTAGAACCAATCGTTCAGTTTATCACCGCTTATACTCAGGCGTGAAATTTCACCTTAATGATATGGTAACCTGAATCGAATCAAAATGAAAAGATTATTGTTTTGCAATTTAACTTTCAGAAAGCAGCACCAAATTGAAATAGGTATCAAATTGAAACAAAAAAGCTAAGTAATAGTACTAAAAACCTCATGAAAAAAAGCGAAAAGTTGTCAAAACTGATGACATAGCTAGACGATAAGTGGTGAAACGGCGACAATTTTTCCACTTGAAACATGCTTTGAATTTGTTCTTTCAACTTGAAGATTTCAAAAGAGATGCTCCAGTTAAAATAGCACGCATATGGTGTCTTTAAAAAACAGAATGTTTGTAACAGTATTTGGATTTAAAATGATTTGGTGAGACAAAAGCACTAGGAACATTTTTGGGCACTTAATTCAATTTTTCATCACCTTTTGGAAAATCGGCGTGACTGAAGCGTGAATTGACAAATGGTATAACCGATTTTTTCTCTTTGGGCTCAGAGACCGGAAATTAACGCTAATATAAGGTTCATTTCCTTAAATCTGACAGAGGTTATAACTCAACATTGAAAATAGGTTTGTAAAAATGGCCAAAAAACAATATAGTTGGAGCCAACTCGACTGTGTTTGCTATTTTGGCAGCTAAAAAGAAATAAATACCAAAATTGGCATCAATACTCTTAATATTCAAATGGAAATGCCAATGTTTTTCATTAATGGAAGTACTTCAGACAGCATAAGAGACCAATTAGCCAAGACAAATAATGAAGATTTTCAAGATTCTTCTCTTCACGCTTATCGATGTTGCCGCAGGTAGAAGCACTTTCGAAACAGATTTCAACCCTACTTAATGTCTGTTAGGGTGGAGTAACACGCGATCCAAATTCTAACTATGGGCCCAATTTTTGTCCTCCACCTTAGTTATAATGTTTCAAGTGGTCAATCATCAAGCTTTCCGATATGATAATTTTTTATGAACGCATTTAAATTAAATTCCTGGAAATGAAGTACATTAGGAGTATATAAGCCCTAAAAATCTGATAGCAATAAACCCAAACAGCTGTTCCAGGGGCGGATCAAGGATTTTCTCGAGGGCGAGGGTGGATTTTCAAAAACATTTCGAAAATTCTGTTAACCTTTTTTTAGCTGGACCAAATTGATTTTCTGATGAGGTCTCCTAAATCACTGTAAAAATCCATTTTTAACAAGTTTTGTGCGTCATATACTGAATTTTGAAAAAAGAAACAGGTCAAAAAGACAATTTCAGGTTTTTTTTGAAAATTTTCTCCAAAAAACATTTTTTTTGGCGAGCGCTCCCTTCAAAATTATTAATTATTATGATTATTATTATTATATATTCAGCCACAAAAGAATATCTGAAATTAGTACAAAGGGGAACACTCTGGGTAGACATGGGTTCAAATCCCTGAAAAAAAGGCGTTCCCCCACCTCCCCCTAAATCCGCTAGAAAAAAATATTGGCCAAATTAACAGCTTCTGATTTAAATAATTAGTGCTCTGAAGTCTTCTAACAAAAAAAAATAGGCTGAAAGGGTATACATTCAATATAATATGCACTTTTTGTTCCGACTTTCGAAAAAAGTGACGAAATAATTATTTACTTTTATTTTAAATGTTAAAATCATATTTCTTGATAAAAATGAAAATTTCTAAAAAAAAACTGAACCTTTGCAACCCCGATTAAACCTACAAGGCTCAAGATAAACGAGAGAATGACTCAAAAGATAACGGGTGCTTCCTTTTTTGTTGCAGAAGGCTACAAACTTCACATAATTTCAAATAACAAATTTCAATATCCCTTCTTGCCCGAAAAAAAAAACAGTAAATTAACATATAACTTGAGAATCTAGGATTGATAGGACGATTAAATGAATAATTTAATTTCAAAAAGCAACAAAGCTATCCTTGAAGGGATCAATCTTACTGACGATAAGGGCCCTCAAGGAGTAGCTCCATCAAGAAAGACATTTAGAGCTTAAACTGATGTGAATAGGCAGTGAGACAAGCAAATCATCCTTCAAACACTGATTGATGAGCTTAAAAGTATCTCAAAAAAATGTGCATCTACAGGAGTGAATATAAGAATTCAGCTATTGTTTTGACATAACTTTTCAAAAAAAGCCCCAGTTAAATTTATTTATCGAATAAAAATTTTAATCACTTTAACGCTTAGAGGGTATCACAAACAGTCTGATGAAACCGGCTTGGAAAAACGATGGCAAAAAATATACGTTTTAATCTACAATTATTAAATCCTTTATTTTGTTTAAGAAAAAACAGTGGCAGCCCAATTAAACTCATTTTTTTTCTGCACCAAATTGCCCAAAACTGAGGAAAAAAAAACAATTCCAGCTGTTCTTTTGCAAAACCATTTGAATTTGAAAATAAAAGTTTTTGTTTTGAAAAACGGTTCGGACAGGGCGCATTTGAATCTAATATTCTAGTTATCTAAACGGATACTCTAAGTAAATTCCCAAACTATGATATTAACTGCAAAGTTAGTATTGCATAACTTCAATTATTAGACTTCTAGATTTAGAAAGCCGTGTTTTGTAAATAACACTGATATTTTTAATTGCCAGCCCTATTTTACAGGGATCTGAGACTAAATATAGAATATTTTGAAATTCATTCCAAGCAGTTCAAATTTCGTAGCAGGCGATAATTCGAGCAGACAAGAGAACCAATAATTCATAATTTAACCAAAAATTCATCCCTTAGTACTAGGGTTTTCGCGAGGGAGGGTGGATTTTCAAAAAAAAATGTCGAAAATTTTGTGGCCCTTTTTTCAGATCGACCAAATTGATTTTTGAGCGCTCCCAAACGACAACAAGACTGCTCGTATCAGGGCGAAGCCCTGAATGTTCTGACTGCCTTTTGAGGTTTATGGAGCAGTACTAACATTAAAAAATTAAATGTAAAAAAAAATAATTAAAACTTTTTTTCCCTAAATTTGAAATTTTTTAATGAAAATCATCATCCCACACGCCATATAAAGTCATCCCACACGCCAGCTCCTTGTAACAAATCATTTATGGCAAATAAGCTTATTTCAACCAATTTGGAACAATTTTAAGACGGATTAACTCTCCGCTTACGCGTTAATAGCGCGAAATATATCGCGCATTAATTGTCCCGATTGGCCGGAATGGCAACATTTATACTCCCATAATTTTACGAGAAAATGATCACAGGTAAAATTTATTTTCAAATATGAGCTCAGGACAACAATAATTTTCGAATGATATAGAAAAAATCCCGTCAAATATGGCTGGTTGAAAAGTCGAAATTTGTCTGAAAAAAAACCCACCCCGAGCACAATAATTCCGTTTCTTTCGTATCGAAAGTCGGAACAAGATTGCTCGTATCAGGGCAAAGCCCTGAATGTTCCGACTGCCTTTTAAGGTTTTTGGAGCAGTAATAACATAAAAAATTAAAAGTAATAAAATGAAATCAAACATTTTTTTTCTAAAATTTGAAATTTTCTTTGAAAACCATCTCCCCACACGCTATATTAAGTAGAAAAGAACAAATTTTGCTCCTTGTAACAAATAAATTATGGCAAATAAGCTTCTTTCAACCAATTTGGAATAATTTCTAAGACGGTTTAAATCTCCGAAAAATATCGCGCGTTAATTGTAACAAGTTGGCCAAAATGGCAATCTTTAAACCCCCATAACTTTACGAAAAATGATCATAAAGGAGAATATCTTATCAAATTTAAGCTCAGGACACTAATACCTTTTGAATGATATTTTAAAATTTGGTCAAAAACAGCTAGTTAAAAAGTCGAAATTTGTCTGAAGAAAAAAATCCACCCCGAACACAAATATTCCGTTACTTTCGTATCGAAAGTCGAGACAACAATAAAGTCTCCATTCTGACCAATTTTTCTGCCCCACAAGCAACATTGGAAGATATTGACCAAAAAAGTGCGTTTTTTTGGCACGCGCTCCTCCTTAAAGTTGGTATTTATTGAATATTTTCTAGTAAATTCTTTTAAAATTATAATTAATAGAAAATTTAGGGTCAGTCAGCCAAAAACGGATATTTCAAAATAGTGTAAAAGGGGGACCCTTTGGGTCGGCAAGGGCTCGTTTCCTTGAAGGGGAAAGAAGGGGCGTCCGCTCCCTTTAAATTCGCCACTGCCTCAATAATTACGTGAAAAATTCGAATGCAATGCTCGGCGTGTCAATTTTTTGAAATAATTTATTTTTCATTATGATAATTTATTCTGCTGAGAGTTTTCACTATTTACTAGCTACCAATAGTTGCCTGCGAATAATTGTAGCTTCCAACGAATTGTAGCTTTAAGACCTTTAATCAAAGAATCATATTTTGAAACATTATAAGACGCATCAATGGAACAAAGAAACCAAAGGTCAAATAGTTATTCTTCAAAAAAATGATTCGAGACGTTGCCTTTTTAGATTTATTGCCTTAAAAAAATGGGTATCAATTTCCGTTGGATGAACAATAATGCAAACCAGATCTTCAGAGCTTCAGAGCTTCCGATCAATATGGCAAGTTGCAACTTCAGAACACTTTCAGTTTTTGTCCCGACCATTTGAATGAGGAAGAACTTTGTATTCGGGTATGTTTACTTATTCGTTTTTTTTTGGTTTTCCACGCAAAAATAGCCAGCAAAATAAATCATCTGAGAGAGTTAATTGATATGTCATTTTAAAGCCTTTTCAGTCCTGATTCTTACGTGGAAAAGAAGTGTCGAGAAAAAACGCTTTGAAACTTTTTATTTTTTTGTCTAATTTCGAGTGAGCGAGCAGGCTTCCAATAGTTTATTTTAATAATTTAAAGCTTACAATTGCTTATTTTAATAGGTAAAATTTTAGTTTACTTGATCAATATTAATTTCGTTTTAGTATTTTAGCATTTTTTGGTTTAAAAAAACGTCAAAATTTCAAAAAACAGCAGAAAGTGTGAAAAACATTTTTGAATTTTTCTTAAATTTTTTTGTTGGTTTTCTAGTCATTTTGTAATTTCCAATTCGCTTATTTTACAATGAATGTCGAATATGCCTAAGTTCTATTTTTTAATTTAGAGAGTTTTCTCACGCCGCGCAGAATAAACGACACTAATTTGAAGTAACTTGTTTTTGTTTTTGTTAAGACTATGGTCGGAACATTCTGTGCTATTTGCACAGTTCCCGGCTATCCGCGTTTACTTTTGAAATTTCTGAGGAAAATTCAAAACTGAGACAAAAATTTTTCATTAATAATGTCGAACCAATGTGGTAATAAAATGTTCCATTTCATTTTTAATCATTAAAAAAATGCACACGTGAAGGCATGTAAAATTTTGCGGCAATTGAAATCACAAAGCAAAACTAAGACACCTTTTCTTGACACCAACAAACAGCATGATCAAATACTTTGGAATCAGTGGCATGATACTTTTTGATGAATCTCAACAAATACTTCTGCATGAACACATGAATACAATTACGTAATCAAAACTAATTGGGAGAAGAGACTACAAGTGAATCATCTGTAAAAAGCAATTATAACATGATAAGAGTTGCTTCAAAATTTCTGATAAAATTCATATATTGTCAATTTTGTTCACTTATTCGGAATAAACAATTGAAAAAACGGCAACTGCTGTCAACGTCAACTTGCATCTTGTATAGCAACTACGTGATTATCATATATTAATTTTTTCTACGTAATTTTTCACTTGTTTGACTAAAAAATTGTCAACAATGGTGATTCAATTTATCTGGCTGTTGTTAAAATTGGCAGGAATTACAGCAGTTTTTTATTATGCTTTATTTTTTTTGCTTTATTTTGGTGCCAGAGTGCTGCTTTGATCTGATATTCTGACTAGTCAGAATTGCAATTAAATTTTTTTCAAACAAAACCTATTTGGAGATAAAATTTTTAAAAAATATCGCATGAATTGTTTCTCTACATTACTAAGTTTTGAGAACTTTGACTGAATTTTTCAAAGATAGAATTTTTTGAGAATTTGAGGAAAATAAAGATCAAAAAACACCGATCATTTGTTTGCATAATTTTTTTGCTTCCGGCTATAAAGTTTAACAAAACAGTCTTTTTTTGATGAAGCTTTCAAAAAAAATTAACAGCTATATAAAAGCCCCACAGCATTATAATCTTGAAGTGGTAAAAATCAATTCAAATGACAATACTTCGAAACTAGCTATTTTATGTCTTGTTCGTTGTAAGTTATTAGGTGCGTGTAAACTTCAAACACTTAAAATGACACGAACGCTTATAGCAAGAATGAGAGTTAGTTGAAGTTACGTTAATGTGAAAATTTCTTGATAATAAAAAAGGTGGCTCCGTCTCTCAAAAATTTCTGTGCGAGTTAGTGATAAAAAACTTTAAAAAAACTTCTGGACAAATTTTTTTGACACTTAGGTTTCCGTTCCGACTTTCAAAGATTGTGACGGAATGTTTGCGCTCATAGTGTTTTCTTCTCCAGGCCATTCTCGACTTTTTAGCTAGCCAGAGAATTAGAGGGGAATTTTTTTAACCATCTGAAAGCCAACAGTGTCATGAGCTCAATCTTCAAAAGATGTTTTACATGTGATATATTTTCAAAAAGAGATTTATCAAGTTTTTGTCGCGTAAACGGGCATTTAATACGCTCAAAAGTGTTTGAAAATCAGTTCAGGGAAAAAATTGATGCTGATATCATGCTAAAAGACGCTGAAAACAACCATTTTTGTGTGAAGAGAAGTTTTCCAGGAAGATTTTGAGAAAAATTTGTTTTTTTTTCTGAAAATTTTAAAGGAACATTTTCAAAAACAATGAAGGCAGTCGGAACATTGCGCCCTGATATGAGCAATCTGTTTTCAATTTTTTTTTGGAAATCGTATCGAGGCTTACGTGGCCTTAATATGATACCGGAATTGACGCTCTACAAAATTAAGTAAAATTAGTCAAAGTAGTTTGAAAAATAGGTTCCGTGACAATCTACCCTGTTCTAGTTTAATCTTTTTCATTTTTCAATATACTATCCTACCATATGTTCCAATCTACCCGATACCAAATTAACCTACACAAATTCAATTTTTACTTAAAACAATTAAAAATTACTCCATCTCTAAAAAATTTAAAAATTGCAAATAAAAAACATCAAAACAACGTAAAATAATGAACCATTAATTCAACCTGATTTTGTCATCAAACAGCTTAGCAAGTATTTTCAAGCAAGCAAAAGTTGATTATACTCTAGTCGCTGTTACCTAGGGAATAAAATGTATGCCTTAAAATGGAAAGTTCGATTGATCAACTATGAGTTTATATGACTTAACAAAAGAGGAAGTGTCGATTCCTGGTGCCCCAATTCGGTACAATGAGATAGAATAAGAGAGTAAGAGAAAAAATTTGAGCATGGTTTTAACAACTTCCACAAACTACTAGCCTCTAGCGTGTCGGTCACATCGAAAAACATATGTCTTTTTAATCAATTGCATTTCTCAAAAAGTTACACCTTTTCTCAAAAAATACGGATTAGGTTATGTTATCTCAATTGAGGTAAACTACATCTTTCACGATACAAACGGTTATTGAAACTGCTTGAATATTTTCGATACTTTCATTGACTTATTGATATGGCAAGAATTGTTGTTTCCTCTCACGGGCCTTGAGCATATCAAACTTCTGATTCGCGGTAACGAACTTGTTTGAAGAATGCAAATATGCAAATGAGGAGATTTACTACATTGAACCAGAGTACAACCGAGAGTCCATCCTTCTACAGCCTTTTTGTTCTGATCAAGTCAGAAACTACTTCCTTGGAATGCTTTTATAAACTCAATGAAAGTGAAGGCTCGCGGCTGTGTTTTCCTATAATTACACCCTTGATATTAATTTTTTGGAAAATTGAAGCAACCTCGTCGGTTTGTCACTAAACTTGAGGTCAAGGTAAAAAAGTTGTGCAAATTTTTCAGTTTCTTCGATGACCTTGTCAAACGCAAGTTCAAAAATCTGAAGAGGAATAAAACATTTTGCTGAAATGAGTTTCAGTGCCGAGTTCAATTTGTGATGGCGTTCGTTAAAAAGCTCAAAATCAATTGTTTTAGTTTTACGCTGAAGGTTGAGTTACGTGAAAGACGCAATAACTCGAGATATCGCTTAACGCTGCTGGTTTGAAATCGAAAAGAATGCAATATGATTCCCCTTTTTGAGATAGCCCTGACACACTGTTCAAATAATTCTGGTAGTTGTGCTCACGTTTTTTTGTTCCGATTTTCGATACGAAAGTAACGGAATATTTGTGCTCGGGGTGGGTTTTTTTTTCTTCAGACAAATTTCGACTTTTTAACTAGCCATTTTTGACGAAATTTTTTTATATCATTCAAAAAGTATTGTTTTCTTGAGCTTAAATTTGAAAAGATATTTCACCTGTGATCATTTTTCGAAAAGTTATGAGGGTTTAAAGATTGCCATTTTGGCCATTCTGACCAATTTGGGACAATTAACGCGCGATATAATTCGCGCTATTAACGCGTAAGCGGAGATTTAATCCGTCTTATAAATCGTTCCAAATTGGTTGAACGAAGCTTATTTGCCATAATTGGTTTGTTACAAGGAACGAAATCTATCTTTTTGTACTTTATATGGCGTGTGGGGGGATGATTTTCATAAAAAATTTCAAATTTTAGAAAAAAAATCATTTTATTTTATTTCAATTAATTCTTTTATGTTATTACTGCTGCTCCATAAGCCTTAAAAGGCAGTCGGAACATTCAGGGCTTCGCCCTGATACGAGCAGTCTTGTTTGGATGTAGATACAGATTGGGTATTATCTACCTCTCTGTATAAGAAATACATACAGTTGACAAAACTGCAATTGCATATTTTGAAGTTTCCGTCAAAAAAAATCTGAGTTCTCTGTATATTTACCTTCTTGCAATCACCAAACTTAAAGACTTTTTTTGCAGCATTTTCGATCTCGCTATTGGATAAGCAGAAATCTTTGTTGTATTTAGGCAAATTGAAGTTTCTAACAAACATTGCTGGGGCGAGGAGCGTTTAAAATGTTTTTTTGAAGATTGAGCTAACAGCTAGAAGTTGGCAAAAAATTAAAGTCAAAATCAAAGGGACGGTTTTCTTATTGGCCACTGTTTAAAGTCGACTTGCAAAATACAGCAGCCTATAACAGGTACCCGCTGAGTTATGATCCTTGCTTCATTCGGTGAACCAACTCGCGCCTGATCGGCCTGTGAAAACTTCATGACTGTGTTCCTTTCGCGTAGATACCAGATTTTCTCCTCGAATGATTGTAGTCACCATGCGTTTTGGGAGCGCAAACTTCAGCTCTTATGATGCGCGTTGCCACTATTTACTCCTTGGTTTTTTGTGAAATCAAGTCGCTCCATAGAAAAACGAGCTGCAAAATTTGTGTAAAACTTAACAACAAACAAAAAGTGATATACTGATATGAGTTTCATGTTCTTTTTTTGTTGATTTTGGGGATTAAAACATGCTAATTCTTTTAATTAGAATTTGTCGATCATGTCATCAATCGACTCCATAGAACAGTTGGATCAGAGAAAACAAAGGAATTTTTGAGTGGTACATGGTACAACTCAAATGAATAACGTTTCCATACATTTCACTAAAACCTAGTTTGATAAACGATTCAACTTAATTGTGGCGTAATTTAAAATAGGATAAAATGTTATATATGTCATATTGGTATAGGATAAATTGGGAACGGATAGAACGGAATGTCGTGCTACTGGAAATATAACCACTCTAAGCCATAACTCATTCCATTTAGTTCGAACTTCCAGGTTCAACATGCTATTTTAATCCGACCGCTGAAAGTTAGGAAGAATTTTGTATTCGGATTTATCTCAATTTTTTTTGTTCCTCACACCAAATCAAGTGCAACAAACAATGGTCGGAGAGGGGTTGAGTGATAAAAAAATTGAAGATCTTAAAGTCGTGTTTCGAGCCCGATTAAATAAATTTCAAAACAATCATCTTCCACAGCAACCGGTTATTGTTCCGACTTTCGGTACGAAAGTAACGGAATATTTGTGCTCGGGTGGGTTTTTTTTTCTTCAGACAAATTTCGACTTTTTAACTAGCCATTTTTGACGGAATTTTTTTATATCATTCGAAAGGTATTGTTGTCTTGAGATCAAATTTGAAAAGATATTTCACCTGTGATCATTTTTTGTAAAGTTATGGGTGTTTAAAGATTGCCATTTTGGCCAATTTGGGACAATTAACGCGCGATAAATTTCGCGCTATTAACGCGTAAGCGAGATTTAATCCGTCTTAGAAATCGTTCCAAATTGGTTTGACGAAGCTTATTTGCCATAATTGATTTGTTACAAGTAGCGAAACCTATCCTTTTGTACTTTATATAGCGTGTGGGGGGATGATTTTCATTAAAAAATTCAAGTTTAAGAAAAAAAAATTTCATTTAGTTTTATTTCTTTTTTTTAAATTTTTTTTTAAATGTTATTACTGCTCCATAAACCTTAATTGGCAGTCGGAACATTCAGGGCTTCACCCTGATACGAGCAGTCTTGTTCTTGTTTGGATATGAACATCCATGATATGTGCATATTTGAGACAGCAAAAAAAAAATTTTGATTGATTTATTTTATCAATACAATTTTTTTTTCTAAAAATTAGTCAAGAAGTTTTTTTGCTCTTTGAAAATGCGCTTACGAATTCAGTTTTCTGCTACGTTTTTCCTCACGGTGTCTATTTTTCAGGAGAAGCGAATACATAGACAAACAGGTAGAAGCCACACTGAGAAACTCCAAAACAATTTGAGAAAAATCTAATAAAAGCTTACAGAGAAATTAAGTGGTCAGTACCTTAAGTGATGTTTTTTGGGGGAAAACATAAGCTGTGATAGTTAGCGTAAGTTGCATATTGGCGATGAAAATTTTTAAAGTCAACCATGATAAATCAGGGCATTGAGCATTGGCTCATGTTTTTGTTCGCAAAGTCCAAATGTCGCGCAATTGTTTAAGTTTTGTCCAATTGGCGAACTTCGAAAATAATTGGTCCACACAAACAAAATTTTAAACGGTAAAAAACTAATGACAGGTTAGAAAGATTAAGGACTTGATCATTTCGACCATAGCAGGCAGTGAATTAATGAGGAAAACGAATTAATTGAAAAGTCTCCAGGGTGGGGAATGATTTAGTGTCGCGTCAAAGTGCAATGCGGCAACCTGGTGCGTTTTATGGTCTAGTTCATTTGATCTGAACAACAATAAATTATTCAGCCGTGTGTGGAAAATAATCACGCTTAAATTATTTCTTGAAAATTGCAATTACTTTTTCTGGTAAAGAAGACACTGAATTAGTTCTAGGAAAAGATAACATGTAATGCGGTTGGTAAATGGTCAGACGCCGTTCCACAATTTTCTCGTAGGGGGCGGGATTTTTACCAAAAGTTTATAACATTTTGTCAATTGTTTTATGTCGGGCTGAATTGATTTCTGAGCTTTTCCAAAACACTATAAAGGCCCTATTTTGCCAAAAAAAGACAGTCCAAAAACGCCGTTTCTTGGGCAGTTTTTTTAAGGTTTTCAGCAAAAAATAGCCTACGTTTTTGACTAAAACTTTCGCGCTACTATGTTTCGCGCTCTCCATCTAAAAGTAAGTACATATTAGCTCAAATGCGCCCATAGAAAAATTATTTGAAAACTATCCGGCTGTTTGGCGATAATTTATGTCTTTAAATATTTAGGGGACTGAGGTCGAATGCGCTTCTGTAAATAGTACTAGCTCTCCATCTAATTGGTCTAAATTCGTTACCTGATTGAAATTTCTGTATAGTTTCAAAATTGATGGAGAAAATTTATTACAGAGGGAACCAAGTGATTGAGGACAGTTTGGGTGGTCACGGTGTCAGATCTTCTCTCGCGGGCTGCTGTAAATGCAAATAATAATTCCCCAGCTACTTGGCCCAATTTTCATATTTGGTTGAAAGCATACATTGAAAATGATGGAAAAATTGGATCATGCGTTTTATTCTCCTGATTTGTGGGCTCTTTTCCAGTTGGCCTTTTGATTTTTGCTGATCTACAATTTCCTAAATGCTAGTTAACTACCCCCGCCCCCTTTAGTACCTAGTTAGGAGTTCCCCTATGCATGCATTGTTTTTCAACTGTATAATGCCTGAAGGGATTTTGATCTTTTAATTTTATATCATTTATCACAATGAAATTTAGGTTATTTAAAAAAAACGAAAAAGGGGAAATTAATAGTTTCAGATGTATCCAACCGGGTATCGATTTTTAGCCATTTTTATTGCCAAGAATAACAAAACAGAAAAGTGGAAAAAGGCGATATTTTGGAATTAATAGTATCCATTTTCTGTTTATGTCTAAACGTACCTGTAAATTTTGTTAGAGAAGAATAGTGTTTTTAAGAGATGAAAGCAGTTTTGTAGATACTATCCAAAATAATTTTTCGACAAAAAATCAATAGAAAGGAATGCGATTTGTAATTGTAATGAAAAACTAGAATAATTTTGGTTTGAAAACGCCAAGCTGGATTAAACAAGCGCAGTCTTTGATCTTTCTTGATGGAGAAATTTTCAACAGAGAAAATGATTCTGCAGGGATTTGAAGAGAAAAAGAAAAGAGAAAAATTAGGAAAAGGGTGTAACCCACGTTTGAATAGCCGTAGCTTTATAAATTGAAGCATTTATGGCTCTAATCAGCTTATACTATTTGCAGACTGAATGATACCCTAAAAATCATTGCGATCAATTAAGCAAGGTCTGCAAATTCCTGATTTCGAACGAAGAAAATATTTCGCATGGCAGCACAGACTTAATATTTCTACCATAAGCAAAAGCAAGCGGTATTCTTATTTTTAAAGACGTACACAGATGAGGGCTAGAAATTTAGTTTTTATGGTCATGGTCAAAATCGTGAAGCATTCACTCGGAGAACAGAATAAATCTTATTCGGAGGAAGTTGAGCATGATGAAAACAAAATTGAATGGCTTTTTTATAAAATAAACTGAAGACGAGTATTCAATGGAGTTTGTAGACTAGACCATATACGGCCTACATGAAAGTAATAAAAGATACTTAAGCTGGCCATTGGAAAAATCATACCTATTTTTCAAAAGAGATTATAAATATTTTAAAAATGAAAGAAGATTTGTTTAATGCGAACTGCTATGGCTAAATGTAATAAAATAAGACTTCTATAAGAGCAAGGGCATTGAGATGTAATCTAATATTCATCTCCAGCTGTCGGTATAAACCAGTCTCCGCCCTTGATGCATAAATTAGCACCGATTGCCTACTTAGTATATTTACTCGCCAGACATGATTATTGGCATATCTTGAGAAAAAGTGATAACAGAGGACTCTCTGAATTATGAATAGGAAATTCTGTTTTCTTGGAACAGTTTTCCAATTCATGTCACTTCAAAAAAAATGTCTTGTATGATTGCTCTTTATTCGTTATCAGAAGCAGAGCATGGATTTTGCAGAAAAAGCGATTAGAATATCCTTTCATTATTAAGTTATCATGTTTTTTTTGGCTCAGAACATCAATGCTGATGAAAAAAAATTACACGTCTTTTTTCTGCGGAAAACCATTTATGGCAAATCACTTTACGAATCCACATGCTCGCCGTATAGTTTGAGCTTTAGAGGCGGGACTGAAGGATGCTCTTCAAATGATTAAAAATCTACGATGGAGAAGAAAAAGATAGTCAAAATGTACCCGGGTCGAGGTGCTCGATTTATGTTTCGATTTAATCGAACAAATTTTGAAGTGTTTCGACTTTCTCTACCATATATGGCTTTCTCTACCGACTCTCTCTAACAAAAAAGTGCTCGGATTTGTTCGATTCAGTTCAGATATGTTTCGAATTTCTCGTCCAAAAATGGGTATGTTTCGACAGTCTCGAATTTCTCGACGACCAAAAAACCTATTCCCAAACTTCTTTGATCCTTCTCAGTCGGCGTGACTAACTATGTGATGTGTAATGCTTAGGTCAACTCACTAGATCACAAAAATGTGAGCTTATTTTAAGCTGAGTCTGTCATCAAGTAAACTTTTGCCTGTTTGAGGAAAAAGTACCCGAGCTAAGTGATTAATCAATGTCTTCGAAAGCCAGATTAGCACGGCTTTTTGTATCAGTAGGGAGCCCTAAGTGTACCAGGAGGAAGCCCCGAGGAAACCCATCATAGAAAGACCTTTACAGACTCCGATTTACTTATCGCTTTGGAGAAATTGTTGAAAAAGAGAAAAAATCACACCGCTACATTCAATACAAAATAAAAAGAGATTAGTTTGCGGGTTTGATAGCCTAATCATAACCACATAGCAGATCTCAAACTAACTTTAAATGATTTTGAGTATAATTTGCCGCCAATAAGCAAAAAGTCAAAAAACTGGAAAATGCACCAATTACTTACCCCAAACATGTTAATTTTAAACCATCACTATAAATGTGTGTATGCATATCTGTATGATTTTGTATTCATGTATGTATGTAATTGTGTTTGTATATATCTATGTATGTATGTATGTGTGTATGTAAATATGTATGTATGTATGTATCTATGTATGTATGTATGTATGTATGTATGTGTGTATGTAAATATGTATGTATGTATGTATGTATGTATGTATGCATGCATGCATGTAGGTATGTATGTATGTATGTATGTATGTATGTATGTATGTATGTATGTATGTATGTATGTATGTATGTATGTATGTATGTATGTATGTATGTATGTATGTATGTATGTATGTATGTATGTATGTATGTATGTATGTATGTATGTATGTATGTATGTATGTATGTATGTATGTATGTATGTATGTAGGTATGTATGTATGTATGTATGTGTGTATGTATGTATGTATGTATGTATGTATGTATGTATGTATGTATGTATGTATTTATGTATGTATGTATGTATGTATGCATGTATGTATGTATGTATGTATGTATGCGGACAAGTCTTGTTTCAACTGTGCTCGACATAATTTCGACTAGTTTCGACCTATGTTCTGACTTTTTTGACCAACATTTGGTATTTTTAGACTGTGTTCGACCTATGAATTGACTCTCTCGATACAAATCGGTTATATTTTGACTTTGTCCCTGATTTAAAATTGCTTCTCGACCGCGGAATTTCAGTCACAAAATTGCACGTGCTCGACTGAAAATCCGTGTGTCGAGCACGCGCAGTTTTATGTTTCGACTGTGCTCGGCCTGGTTTTCGACTGTGCTCGACTCATGTTTTGACTGTCTGACCTATGCTGCAACTTTGCTCGACCTATGTATCGACTGTTCTCGATCAATATTTCTGTTGTGCTCGACGTATGTTTTGACTTTTTGGACCGAAATCGGGTGTGTTTCGACTGTGCTCAAATTTTGTTTTGACTGTGGTCGACCTATGTTTTGACCATGCTCGACCTATTTTTCGATTTTCTCGACCAAAATTTAGTATGTTTAAGCTGCATTCGACGTTCGACTTATGTTTCGACTCTCTTGGTCAAAATTGGGTATGTTTCGACTTTGTGCTCGACCTAATATTGCTTCTCGACCGGGGAATTTTAGTCGCAAAATTGCACACGCTCGACTGAAAATCCGTGTGTTGCGCACGTGCAGTTTTATCTTCCGACTGTGCTCGACCTATGCTTCGACTGTGCTCGACCTACGTTTCGACTGTGCTAGTCCTTCGTATCGACTGTGCTCGATGTATGTTTTGAATTTCTCGACCAAAATCGGGCATGTTTCGAGTGTGCTCGACACTCGTTTTGACCAACTCGACCAGTTTTTTGAGTTTCTCGATCTAAATTTGGTCTATTTAGACTGGGCTTGCCCTATATTTCGACTCTCTCGACCGAAAGCTGGCATGTTTCGGTTTTGTGCTTCGCTTAAAATTGCTTCTCGACCCCGAATTTTAGTCACAAAACTGCACCTGTCCGACTTTCAATGTCGAAACAAAAGTCGAGCACCTCAACTGTGTAGAACAAACAGAATATGAGTTTCAGTTATCTTTAGCCAGAAAACATTCACTATATTCAATTTTTGTTCCAACTTTGATATCAAGGCATATATACGCAAGGCAAATATTTCACCGGGGATTGGTCCTTGGATCTTCGTGGTCCCAGAATCTTCCTCACGCTCCTACAGGATTTTCTGACTTCACGAGGAGCGTGAAACGATCACTCACTAATGGACTAACGTGACTATAAGAGCGCTGTGAAACTTTCAAGGGCACAGTATTTATGCGTGACGAAATATCCCTCACCTTAAAAGCGTCCCAAATTTCATTGAGGCAGGCTAATCGGTCAAATTGAATCTATACAATGTTTTTAATATTAGGCTTGAAATTCATAGCTTGCCAATATTTCAGTAACCAAAAGCTATTCGAGAACAATTTATGGATAGTCGGAGCATTCAGGGTTTTTCCCTGAAACGAGAACTCTTGTTTTTTCTATATATTAGAAATATATTTGAAACAAGTCTTTGTCATGCTTGTGCTAGATACTACCAACTTGTTTTGGCATTTGAAAAAAAGGCTCATAACTTAACTTGGGTAATTGCCACAACTTTAAAATAATTTCAGCACTTTTTCAATGTAAGCTAATTTTTTCATTTATATTCAAAAATGAAACGCGGAATTTAGAAACAATTTTGAAATTTAGCAGAAAAAAGAAATAGTAACAAAAGGAAAAGCGCAGAGTCTAGTAAGAACATGATGTTGGATCCTAAAACGTTTGACAAGCGTCTAAATAGAGCTGTAGGTTCTTTTAACAGTCTCTGCCATAGCCAATTCAATGTGGTTTTTGTAACACCGGGTCGTCAAAGTCATTACTCGTACTGTTCAAAAACTATCAGCCGAACCGCGAGTGAGCTCATGGCTCGGTCTCAGTATCTGCAAACCACGAGGTTATCCTAAAAACAGGGCTAGTACGCTGCTACTATTAGGTTACTATTTAACCATTGTTTTTGTACAGTAGAAAAAGTCACACCATCCTTTGGAGATGGATCGAGACTTTCCCTCAACTCCTAGCTTCTGAAAATCCAAAAAATAAATTAGATGTCAGAAATTTCAATTCAAGTCATTCCAGGAAGCTAAAAAAAAGTTGTTTAAATCACAAGTTCTCCAGCTCAACGAGACACCTTTCTGATTCCGAGCACTTCGCCGAAGAAGCTGCTTCTTCGCTACCAAGTGTAGCAGTTCTTCCATTCAGCTTTCCTGATCCGTGGGATACATTCTGTAGCGATTGTAACTGTACAAAGATTACAGTTCAGAAGTTTTGTTTTCTTGTAAAATCAATTGTTTGTTCTTCACGTTCGTATCGTCGTTTTCTATAGATGTCGTCGTTTTTTTTACAGCAAAAAGTGTCTCTCTGGTTTTTGAGTTGTCACGTGCCTTTATTCAAATTGAAACTTAAAAAAAAATTACTTCGATCAAAATTTACCCTTACTAATTCGGTTTTTACTCCTAATAACGCCGCTAATCATCATAATTGACGTATCGTTCGATCAGTTTCACTGCATCGAATTCGTTTCTTCAGATCGAAAATCGACGGTTTTCTGTTCCGATGGCACATGAGAATGAACGTTCAATACCCTCACATTACCCGGAGCGCTGTATAGAGTGTTTAAATTGGAACCTATCAGCAATGAAATTGTAAATAGACATTGGCAATTCTTTTGACAGGTTTAACACCTACTGACATTCGCGCATGGAGAGCCATGTATCTTTATTTTTCTCCTAAGGTAGGTCCAAGCTTGGTAGACCCCAGAAGACGATGAACGACGATATCAAGAGAGCTTCCGACAAAGACAAAAATCTCAAGCACAACCGTTTCGAGACGGTCCACGACCTTTCATGCATGGATAACATCACATGACAGAAAACGATTGAAAAAATTGCAAAACTCAATCATTGCTGCTGTCAAGATTGGAGAATGATTTTTTATTTGTGAGTATTAATAAGAAAATCCTTAGTTTGATTAAGAAAAATACCAGATTTGTAAACCAAGGGAAAAAACATACCATTCGCTTTCAAAATACGCAAGCTTAGAAAACACCGCCTCCTTCCATTGGATGAAATCGACTTTCAAACGAATGGGTGAAAAGAAAGAACGTAAATACGAAAAAAAAACAGAGGAAATGGAAATAATAATTACAACAGAGACTTACCGGAGTAAATTGTGGAAAACACTTTGAGCAAAAAAATGAAACAAAAAAATGTATTTGTCAGGTAAATACCTTGGAACTGCAAAATTTTTTTGAAAAAGTCCTATCTCCAGAACTATAACACTGGACCCTAAATGAACTATTATACACCGATCACATTGAATTACAACGAAAAATAAGAGACTACTCCGTATACCTAGACGCCGACATAACTGACCATGAATTAGATCTTTAAACTCCTAAAAGAGATGGATTTAATAAGTACAGCAGAGAATGACTGGAATCAATTCTGGAAAAAAATACTTTAACCAATAGTAAAACTGGAAAATAAAGTTTTGTCAGGTCAATCCGTTTGAGCTACAAAAACATTTTCAAAATCTTTGTGCGCAAAATATTCACACTGGACCTCAAATGACCTATTATACACCGAAAAGGGTTGTACTACAACCAAATTTGCAGACTACTCCATCTACCTACACGCTAACATAACTGACCATGAAAAAAAGAAGCTTTCAAGAAAACAAAAAGAAAAAACCTTCGGGTTAGATACTCTCTCGGGAGAACGCCTCAAATGTAAAATTTACATAACATTTCAGATTATGCAGTCACTTTTCAAAGCCATCCAATTGAAGAAAATACTCCAAAAACACTGGAAAACGCCATATACAACGCTATTGTACAAACAAAAAAGCAGTAATTTCGATTCAAAAAAACTACAGAGGAACAGCCATCCTCCCAACACTTTTTTGAGCTGTCTACTTAGGAATTCATTTTTTTTCTGTAAAAACGTTTTGAAAATCTCTCATTCCAAGAACAAGTACTCTGGACCCTAACTGACCTATTAAACATCGACCACGATTAAATTGCAACCAAAAACCAAATTCCAATCTCGCAGAACAGGTCACCAAAGTGAAAGACAGCTCAGCCAATGAGAAAATAAAGCAGAAAAAACAGCATAGAAAAACTTTGTTTGAGATTACATCAGCCTATCAATGGAATGAAAACTCCCAACTTCGAAGAACTAGAAAAATTGCTTCAATCAATTGTTTTAAAAGTTATCAAACTCGAAGAAAAATTGCAAAAAGAACTTCAAAAGAAAATCGTAATCTCAAATTAGATCCCGGTTAAACCCCATGTCGTCGAGATATCTAAGACTTCAGCTACAAATTTCAAAAATGAGAGCATTGAATCAATGGAACCTTTCAGCTGAGAATTGCGCTAAAAAAGGAACCGGAAATAAATCACTCAACAGAAAACCGTGAAAATTATCTCAACGAGCATAAAAAACAAAGCGTGACTACAAGGTGAACGCAAATTCCTATCACGCATCTTATGGAAAATCGAACGAACCAGATGAACTACCAAGCTTACAGATGACCTTATACAATATGACATTCTTCTTCTAATAGAAACAATGAGCTCCAAAGAAATAGAGAATTCATAGCTTAAATGCACAAATTTATCGGCAAAGAATTGGAATAAAGGACGCCCCAGCGGGAAAATCACTATTGCGTTGAACAAAACATGCGCTACTGGAGCTTATGAAACAAAATGATCTTTTTTACATGAACAACTCACATGATTTTGCATACAGCTGCAAGCGATGAAACAGTCCAATTCGTCTGTGATCCAAAAAAAACCATAGAACTGCATATCATAAAAAAGCTGTAATACAAAACACAAGCTATTTCAAATTAACCATACGCGCAAACCCACCGAGAAAAAACGTCTCATAAAAGAGATGGAAATCATAATTACAACGAGGAGTGACCGCAGTAAATTCTGGAGAAAACTTAAAATAAAAAAAAACGGAAAGTAAAAGTTCTTCATATCAGTTTTTTTTGAGCTGCAAAAACCTTTTGAAAACATTTATGTGCAAAATAATCACACTGGACCTCAAATGACCTACTATACACCAATAAGGGCTGTATTACTACCAAATTTGCTGACTACAATATTCGACAACAAAATATGGGAAGTCGGAGCATTCAGGGTTTTGCCCTGACACGAGAACTCTTGCTTTTTCTATATTAGAAAAATATTTGAAACAAGTCTTTGTCATGCTTGTGCTGGATACTACCAACTTGTTTTGGCTTTTGAAAAAAAGCTCAAAACTTGGGTAATTGCCACAACTTTTAAATAATTTCAGCAGTTTTTCAATGTAAGCTAATTTTTTCATTTATATTCAAAAATGAAACGCGGAATTTAGAAACAATTTTGAAATTTAGCAGAAAAAAGAAATAGTATCAAAAGGAAAAGCGCAGAGTCTAGTAAGAACATGATGTTGGATCCTAAAACGTTTGACAAGCGTCTAAATAGAGCTGTAGGTTCCTTTAACAGTCTCTACCATTGCCAATTCAATGTGGTTTTTGTAACACCGGGTCGTCAAAGTCATTACTATTACTGTTCAAAAGCTATCAACCGAACCGCGAGTGAGCTCATGGCTGGGTCTCAGTATCTGCAAGCCACGAGGTCATCCTAAAAACAGGACTAGTACGCTACTACTATATGGTTACTATTTAACCATTGTTTTTGTACAATAGAAAAAGTCATCCCATCCTTTGGAGATGGATCGAGACTTTCCCTCAACTCCTAGCTTCTGAAAATCCGAAAAAAAATTAGATGTCAAAAATTTCAATTCAAGTCATTCCAAGAAGCTAAAAAAAGTTGTTTAAATCACAAGTTCTCCAGCTCAACGAGACACCTTTCTGATTCCGAGCACTTTGCCGAAGAAGCTGCTTTTTCGCTACCAAGTGTTGCAGTTCTCCATTCAGCTTTCCTGATCCGCGGGATACATTCTGTAGCGATTATAACTGTACAATCAGTACAGTTCAGAAAAAATTTTTCTTGTAAAGTCAATTGTTTGTTCTTCACGTTCGTATCGTCGTTTTCTATAGATGTCGTCGTGTTTTATTACAGCAAAAAGTGTCTCTCTGGTTTTTGAGTTGTCACGTGCCTTTATTCAAATTGAAACTTAAACGAAGTTACTTCGATCCAAAGTGACCCTTACCAATTCGGTTTTTACTCCTAATAACGCCGCTAATCATCATAATTGACGTATCGTTCGATCAGTTTTACTACATCAAATTTGTTTCTTCAGATCGAAAATCGACGGTTTTTTGTTCCGATGGCACATGAGAATGAACGTTCAATACCCTCACTTTACCCTAAGCGCTGTATAGAGTGTTTAAATTTGAACCTATCAGCAATGAAATTGTAACTAGACATTGGCAATTCTTCGGACAGGTTAAACGCCTACTGACATTCGCGCATAGAGAGCCATGTATCTTTATTTTTCTCCTAAGGTAGGTCCAAGCTTGGTAGACCCCAGAAGAGGATGAACGACGATATCAAGAGAGCTTCCGACAAAGACAGAAATCTCAAGCACAACCGTTTCGAGACGGTCCACGACCTTTCATGCATGGATAACATCACATGACAGAAAACGATTGAAAAAATTGCAAAACTCAATCATTGCTGCTGTCAAGATTGGAGAATGATTTTTTATTTGTGAGTATTAATAAGAAAATCCTTAGTTTGATTAAGAAAAATACCCCAGATTTGTAAACCAAGGGAAAAAACATACCATTCGCTTTCAAAATACGCAAGCTTAGAAAACACCGCCTCCTTCCATTGGATGAAATCGACTTTCAAACGAATGGGTGAAAAGAAAGAACGTAAATACGAAAAAAACAGAGGAAATGGAAATAATAATTACAACAGAGACTTACCGGAGTAAATTGTGGAAAACACTTTGAGCAAAAAAAAAACGAAACAAAAAAATGTATTTGTCAGGTAAATACCTTGGAACAGCAAAAAAATTTTGAAAAAGTCCTATCTCCAGAACTATAACACTGGACCCTAAATGAACTATTATACACCGATCACATTGAATTACAACGAAAAATAAGAGACTACTCCGTATACCTAGACGCCGACATAACTGACCATGAATTAGATCTTTAAACTCCTAAAAGAGATGGATTTAAAAAGTACAGCAGAGAATGACTGGAATCAATTCTGGAAAAAAATACTTTAACCAATAGTAAAACTGGAAAATAGAGTTTTGTCAGGTCAATCCGTTTGAGCTACAAAAACATTTTGAAAATCTTTGTGTGCAAAATAATCACACTGGACCTCAAATGACCTATTATACACCGATAAGGGTTGTACTACAACCAATTTTGCAGACTACTCCATCTACCTACACGCCAACATAACTGACTATGAAAAGCAGAAGCTTTCAAGAAAACAAAAAGAAAAAACCTTTGGGTTAGATACTCTCTCGGGAGAACGCCTCAAATGTAAATTTTACATAACATTTCAGATTATGCAGTCACTTTTCAAAGCCTCCAATTGAAGAAAATACTCCAAAAACACTGGAAAACGTCATATACAACGCTATTGTACAAACAAAAAAGCACCAATTTCGATTCAAAAAACTACATAGGAACAGCCATCCTCCCAACACTTTTTTGAGCTGTCTACTTAGGAATTCATTTTTTTCTGTAAAAACGTTTTGAAAATCTCTCATTCCAAGAACAAGTACTCTGGACCCTAACTGACCTATTAAACATCGACCACGATTAAATTGCAACCAAAAACCAAATTCCAAGCTCGCAGAACAGGTCACCAAAGTGAAAGACAGCTCAGCCAATGAGAAAATAAAGCAGAAAAAACAGCATAGAAAAACTTTGTATGAGATTACATCAGCCTATCAAAGAAATGAAATTAAAAAGCATCATAAGCGTATCCCTTGATCCGAAAAAACTTACAATAATGTCAGGTTATTTCCCACAAAAGTGAAACAGAAGATATAAAACGCAAAACCTCATTATCCGTCAAGCATTCAAATGTAGTCAAGTGAATAGCTTTTACTGGAGACCTAAACTGTCGCCTGGATATTTAATCCACCAAAAAACATGCGCAACTGGAGCTTATGAAACAAAATGATCTTTATTACATGAACAACTCACAATATTTTGCATACAGCTGCAAGCGAGGAAACAGTCCAATTCGTCTGTGCTCCCAAAAAAACCCATAGAACTGCATATCATAAAAAAGCTGTAATACAAAACACAAGCTATTTCAAATTAACCATACGCGCAAACCCACCGAGAAAAACGTCTCATAAAAGAGATGGAAATCATAATTACAACAAGGAGTGACCGCAGTAAATTCTGGAGAAAACTTAAAATAAAAAAAAACGGAAAGTAAAAGTTCGTCATATTAGTTTTTTTTGAGCTGCAAAAACCTTTTGAAAACTTTATGTGCAAAATAATCACACTGGACCTCAAATGACCTACTATACACCAATAAGGGTTGTATTACTACCAAATTCGCTGACTACTCCATCTACCTAGACGCCAACATAACTAACTAAGAGAAAGCAGAAGCCTTCAAGAAAACAAAAGGAAAAAAGCCTTTGGATTAGATATTCTCTCGGGAGAACGCCTCAAATGTAAGCTTAACATAACTTTTCCGATTATGCAGTCACTTTTCAAAGCCATCCAATTGAAGAAAAATTAGCAAAAATACAGGAGAACGCCATATATAACGCAATTGTGCAAACAAAAATGCACTAATTTCGATTCAAAAAACTACATAGGAAGAGCCATCCTCCCCAACAATTTTTGAGCAGTCTACTTAGATATTCAATTTTTTTGTTTTGGTTTCAAAAGGTATTTTCTACTACTACGGGGGCTGAAACTAAAAAAAATCTGACAAAGTGTTCGTTTTCGGCCTAACTATCAAAAATCATTTAAAAAAAGTGACATGTTTTTGTTGCATTTAAAAATCAAATCAAAAATTCAAATTGACAAAAAACCATAATACGAAACAACAAAAGAGATGCGATTAATAACTATAACAGAAAAACACCGGAGTCAATTCTGGAGAAAACTTAAAACAAAAAAAAACGGAAAAAAAATTGTCAGGTAAATTTTTTTGAGCAGTAAAATCGTTTCGAAAATCTCTAATTCCAAGAACAAGTACTATGGACACTTATTGACCTATTAAACACCGACCACGATTAAATTGCAACCAAAAATCAAATTCCAAGCTCGCAGAACAGGTTACCAAACTGAGAGACAGCTCTGCCAATGAGAAAAAAAAGCAAAAAAAAACAGCAACGAAAAACTCTATATGAAATTACATCAGCCTATCAAAGAAATAAAAACTCCTGATGAACCAAATAAACTGGTTCATTCAAATGTTTTAAAATTCATCAAGCTCGAAGAAAAAAATTGCAAAAAGAACTTGAAAATAAAATTGTAATCTCAAATTAGAACCCGGCTAAACCCTATGTCGTCGAGATGTGTAAGACTTCAACTACAAACTTCAAAGATGAGCACATAAAATCAATGGAACCATTGAGCTGAGAATTGCGCTAAAAGAAAAAGGAACCGTAAATTAATCACTCGAGGGAAAAACATGAAAGTTATCTAAACGAACATAAAAAACCAAATGTGACTACAAGGTGAACGCAAATTCCTATCACTCCTCTTATGGAACATCGAACGAACCAGATCAATTACCAAGCTTACAGATGACCTTATACAAATGATATTCTCCTGCTAACAGAAACAAGAGCTCCAAAGAAATTGAGAGCCCAAAATTTATATGCGCAAATTCATCTGCAAAAAATGAATTAAAGGATGCCCCAGCAGGAAAATCACTTTTGCGTTGAACAAAAGCCTAGCAGACTGGGCCTTAAAAAACAAAAAACGTGAAAGCATCATAGGCATATCCCTTCAACCAACAAAACTAACATAAAAGTCAGGATATTTCCCACCAAAAGCGAAACCTCAACATCCCTCAAGCATTCAAACGTAGTCAAGGGAAGCGCTTTTACTGGAGACCTAAACTGTCGCCTGGATATTGAGTCCACCAGAAAACATGCGCTACTGAAGCTTTTGAAACAAAATGATCGTTATTGCATGAACAACTCACATGATTTTGCATACAGCTGCAAGCGATGAAACAGTCCAATTTGTCTGTGCTCCAAAAAAATCAAAGAGCTGCATATCATAAAAAAAACTGTATTACGAAACACAAGCAATTTCAAATTAACCATACGCGCAAACCCACCGAGAACTATAACATTGGACCCTAAATGAACTATTATACACCGATCACATTGAATTACAACGAAAAATAAGAGACTACTCCGTATACCTAGACGCCGACATAACTGACCATGAATTAGATCTTTAAACTCCTAAACGAGATGGATTTAATAAGTACAGCAGAGAATGACTGGAATCAATTCTGGAAAAAAATAGTTTAACCAATAGTAAAACTGGAAAATAGAGTTTTGTCAGGTCAATCCGTTTGAGCTACAAAAACATTTTGAAAATCTTTGTGTGCAAAATAATCACACTGGACCTCAAATGACCTATTATACACTGATAAGGGTTGTACTACAACCAAGTTTGCAGACTACTCCATCTACCTACACGCCAACATAACTGACTATGAAAAGCAGAAGCTTTCAAGAAAACAAAAAGAAAAAACCTTTGGGTTAGATACTCTCTCGGGAGAACGCCTCAAATGTAAATTTTACATAACATTTCAGATTATGCAGTCACTTCTCAAAGCCTCCAATTGAAGAAAATACTCCAAAAACACTGGAAAACGTCATATACAACGCTATTGTACAAACAAAAAAGCACCAATTTCGATTCAAAAAACTACATAGGAACAGCCATCCTCCCAACACTTTTTTGAGCTGTCTACTTAGGAATTCATTTTTTTCTGTAAAAACGTTTTGAAAATCTCTCATTCCAAGAACAAGTACTCTGGACCCTAACTGACCTATTAAACATCGACCACGATTAAATTGCAACCAAAAACCAAATTCCAAGCTCGCAGAACAGGTCACCAAAGTGAAAGACAGCTCAGCCAATGAGAAAATAAAGCAGAAAAAACAGCATAGAAAAACTTTGTATGAGATTACATCAGCCTATCAAAGAAATGAAATTAAAAAGCATCATAAGCGTATCCCTTGATCCGAAAAAACTTACAATAATGTCAGGTTATTTCCCACAAAAGTGAAACAGAAGATATAAAACGCAAAACCTCATTATCCGTCAAGCATTCAAATGTAGTCAAGTGAACAGCTTTTACTGGAGACCTAAACTGTCGCCTGGATATTTAATCCACCAAAAAACATGCGCAACTGGAGCTTATGAAACAAAATGATCTTTATTACATGAACAACTCACAATATTTTGCATACAGCTGCAAGCGAGGAAACAGTCCAATTCGTCTGTGCTCCCAAAAAAACCCATAGAACTGCATATCATAAAAAAGCTGTAATACAAAACACAAGCTATTTCAAATTAACCATACGCGCAAACCCACCGAGAAAAACGTCTCATAAAAGAGATGGAAATCATAATTACAACAAGGAGTGACCGCAGTAAATTCTGGAGAAAACTTAAAATAAAAAAAAAACGGAAAGTAAAAGTTCGTCATATTAGTTTTTTTTGAGCTGCAAAAACCTTTTGAAAACTTTATGTGCAAAATAATCACACTGGACCTCAAATGACCTACTATACACCAATAAGGGTTGTATTACTACCAAATTCGCTGACTACTCCATCTACCTAGACGCCAACATAACTAACTAAGAGAAAGCAGAAGCCTTCAAGAAAACAAAAGGAAAAAAGCCTTTGGATTAGATATTCTCTCGGGAGAACGCCTCAAATGTAAGCTTAACATAACTTTTCCGATTATGCAGTCACTTTTCAAAGCCATCCAATTGAAGAAAAATTAGCAAAAATACAGGAGAACGCCATATATAACGCAATTGTACAAACAAAAATGCACTAATTTCGATTCAAAAAACTACATAGGAAGAGCCATCCTCCCCAACAATTTTTGAGCAGTCTACTTAGATATTCAATTTTTTTGTTTTGGTTTCAAAAGGTATTTTCTACTACTACGGGGGCTGAAACTAAAAAAAATCTGACAAAGTGTTCGTTTTTGGCCTAACTATCAAAAATCATTTAAAAAAAGTGACATGTTTTTGTTGCATTTAAAAATCAAATCAAAAATTCAAATTGACAAAAAACCATAATACGAAACAACAAAAGAGATGGGATTAATAACTATAACAGAAAAACACCGGAGTCAATTCTGGAGAAAACTTAAAACAAAAAAAACGGAAAAAAAATTGTCAGGTAAATTTTTTTGAGCAGTAAAAACGTTTCGAAAATCTCTAATTCCAAGAACAAGTACTATGGACACTTATTGACCTATTAAACACCGACCACGATTAAATTGCAACCAAAAATCAAATTCCAAGCTCGCAGAACAGGTTACCAAACTGAGAGACAGCTCTGCCAATGAGAAAAAAAAGCAAAAAAAAACAGCAACGAAAAACTCTATATGAAATTACATCAGCCTATCAAAGAAATAAAAACTCCTGATGAACCAAATAAACTGTTTCATTCAAATGTTTTAAAATTCATCAAGCTCGAAGAAAAAAATTGCAAAAAGAACTTGAAAATAAAATTGTAATCTCAAATTAGAACCCGGCTAAACCCTATGTCGTCGAGATGTGTAAGACTTCAACTACTAACTTCAAAGATGAGCACATAAAATCAATGGAACCATTGAGCTGAGAATTGCGCTAAAAGAAAAAGGAACCGTAAATTAATCACTCGAGGGAAAAACATGAAAGTTATCTAAACGAACATAAAAAACCAAATGTGACTACAAGGTGAACGCAAATTCCTATCACTCCTCTTATGGAACATCGAACGAACCAGATCAATTACCAAGCTTACAGATGACCTTATACAAATGATATTCTCCTGCTAACAGAAACAAGAGCTCCAAAGAAATTGAGAGCCCAAAATTTATATGCGCAAACTCATCTGCAAAAAATGAATTAAAGGATGCCCCAGCGGGAAAATCACTTTTGCGTTGAACAAAAGCCTAGCAGACTGGGCCTTAAAAAACAAAAAACGTGAAAGCATCATAGGCATATCCCTTCAACCAACAAAACTAACATAAAAGTCAGGATATTTCCCACCAAAAGCGAAACCTCAACATCCCTCAAGCATTCAAACGTAGTCAAGGGAAGCGCTTTTACTGGAGACCTAAACTGTCGCCTGGATATTGAGTCCACCAGAAAACATGCGCTACTGAAGCTTTTGAAACAAAATGATCGTTATTGCATGAACAACTCACATGATTTTGCATACAGCTGCAAGCGATGAAACAGTCCAATTTGTCTGTGCTCCAAAAAAATCAAAGAGCTGCATATCATAAAAAAAACTGTATTACGAAACACAAGCAATTTCAAATTAACCATACGCGCAAACCCACCGAGAAAAAAATTCTCATAAAAAAGATGGAAATAAAAATTTTAACGGGACTGACCGGAGTGAATTCTGGAGAAAACTTAAAGCAAAAAAAAAGGAAAATAAAAGTTCGTCGGGTTAATTTTTTTTGAGCTTGAAAAATATTTTGAAAACCTCTATGTGCAAATAAGTCACACTGGGCCTCAAATGACCTATTAGACACCGATATGGGTTGTATTAGAACCAAAATTGCAGACTACTCCATCTACCTAGACGCCAACATAACTGACTATGAAAAAGCAGAAGCCTTCAAGAAAACAAAATGAAAAAAGCCTTCAGGTTAGATACTCTCTCGGGAGAACGCGTCAAATGAAAATTTTACTTATTGTTTCCGATTATGCAGTCACTTTTCAAAGCCATCCAATTGAAAAAAATACATCAAAAACACTGGAAAGCGCCATATATAACGCCGTTGTACAAACAAAAATGCACTAAATTAGATTCAAAAAAAACTACACAGGAATAGTCATCCTCCCAACAATTTTTTGAGCTGTCTACTTAAGAATTCAATTAGTTTTTTCTACTATACTGCAGTTTAACATAAAAAAATAGTACCAACAAACTGAAATTAAAAACATAGTTCTGACAAAAGGTTCCTTTCTGGCTTAACTATCAAAAACTATTTAAAAAACTGACTTGTTCTTGTTGCTAAAAATCAAATCAAAAAATAAAATTAACAAAACAAGATGAAAAACGACAAAAGGAGACAAGAAAAGAGATGGAATTAATAATTACTACAAAGAACGACTAAGAACGAACTACAAAGAACGAAACGGAAAATAATGGTTGGTCAGGTAAATTTTTTTGAGCTGCAAAAACGTTTTGAAAATCTCTAATGTCCAGTACGAGTACACTGGACTCTAACTGACCTATTAGAAACCGACCACGATTAAGCTGCAACCAACCAGAAACGGAGACTACTCCCTCTACCTAGACGCCGACTTAACTGACCGTGACTTAGACTTGTAAACTCTGCTCCAAAAAAAGTCAATCTTTTTTTTTAAAAATAACGATGCTATACATTGTTCCATTTCAATACGATGAAAATTTTTTCAAACTGTCTACTTAAGACGTTAATTCAATCTTTTCAGTTTCATGTTTTTTTCAATAGGTATTTAATACTTCTACTAGAGCTGACATTAATCTTATAGTTGTTACATAGTTTTTTTTCGACATGTTTTTGTTGCCTTAAAAACTCATATCAAAAAATTGAAACCAATGAGCATTTGTTAACAAAACAAGATGAAAAACGTCAATACAAAACAACAAATGAAGGGAACTAAAAATTACTGCAAATACTGACCGGAGTAAAGTTTGGAAAACACTTATAATAAAAAGGGAACATGAATTCTTGTCAGGTAATACCTTAGAGCTGCAAAAACATTTTGAAAAAATCTAATGTCCAGAACAAATATTCTGGACCCTAAATGATCTAAAAAACACCAATCACGATTATAATACAACCAAAACGGAGAATAAGCCGTCTACTTGACGCCGAAATAACTGGCCATGAATCTGTAATCTGCACTCCAATTTTTTTCAAATTTTTCTCACAATTTCGATGATATAGCTTGTTGAATATTAATACGGTGAAATTTATTTTCAGCTGTCTACTTTAGACGTTAAATCAATCTGTTTAGTTTCCTTTCATTGGGCATTCACTACTACTACTACTACTACTATTACAAGATCTGACACTAAATTGACAGTTCTGACAAAAAAAATTGGCTAAATTATCAAAAATTATTTAAAAAACTGACTTGTTTTCATTACAAAAAAAATTCAAATCAAAACTTTGAAAATAACAAAAAAAACATCAAAACAAAACAACAAAAGGATGGAATTTATGATATCAGCAGAGACTGACCGGAGTCAATTCTGGAAAATACTTAAAACAAAACAAAAACGGAAAAAAAACATTTGTCAGGTAAAATCCTTTGAGCTGCAAAAACATTATAGGAAACTTTTTATGTGCAGATTAATCAAACTGGACCCCAAATGATCTATTATACACCAATAAAGAATGAATTACGAACAAAATTTGAGACCACTCCATCTACCTAGACACGGACATAACTGACTATGGATTAGCAGACACCTTTAAGAAATTAAAATGAAAAAGCCGATAGATTAGATAATCTCTCGGGAGAACGCCTCAAGTGTACACTTAACATAACATTTCCGATTATGCAGTTACTATTCAAAGCCATCCAAATGAAGAAAAGTTATCGAAAAGACTGGAAAACAGCATTTATAACTCGCTTCAAATAACTACAGAAGAATAGCCATCCTCCCAACAAAATCAAAAAATTTCTTCCATTTCATTTAATACACCATTTCGTTACTGAATGTCAAAATCCCAACATGAATTTAGAAAAAATAAATCCACTATCGCTGCAGAAAGCACTATTATGTCAAAAGCGGGCTTGGCATAAATCTGCGGCGCATAATCTGGCTTATTTACCGAATAATACCCCTCAACCTTAACATCGGAGACTCCAGCACAAATTCTGCATAATTGAAGGTTTTTTTAAGCCAACTAAAGGGCATTTGTGAGAGAATTTTCCAATAAATTCCATTAAAAAATCGAGATTCTCTCTGCCAAGTATAGAATTTTTTAAATAAAATTTTCGTTGAGCAATCTGATTTAAAATGAAAAATTCGACGTTTGGAAAGCTCAACTACCCAAAAAAAAAATTTTTGACATAAAATGAAGAAAATTTCGCGTTCAGTTGTGTTGACAAGTTCAGCAACTAATTTTGGCAAAAATAAGATCATTTTTGGCAAGTTTCCGCATTTTTGTCGCAGATTTTTGATTTTTTGAAAAGAAAGCCCGGATAATTAGTCTAAAACTGTCCGCAGTCCGCATTGCATAATTACACTACTGATGCCCGCAGATTTTTGCCGAACCTAATCAAGAGCTAGGACGGCTTTAAAAGAAAACGCTTTTTACTACGTATGTTTCATCTATTACCAAAACGCATTTGCTCTATAGACCGAAAACTACTTTTCCAGTAAAAAGCTATCCAAGGCATTTTCACTAAAGTTTTTGAAATCTTATACCAAATGATGACGGCGAACACGATCAAACTAAACAGAGAGGTTGTCCTGCAAGAAAAAATAACACAAATCATCAGACTCGCGCAAGTGGATGAATTTTCACCGCTGCTATTCTCTTTTTGTTGCTGATCTGGGCTGCATGTTCAGAAACACGAAACCCTTTTTACCTCGATGAATTTGCCATATGCAGTAGAGACATTAACATCAAAAACAAAACCCTACAAAAACGAAAACACTACTGCATAGCTAACTCTCGTTCTGTGCACCCAAGTAAAACCAAGCTAATGAACTTCCGTTGAGGCGGCCGCATCAAAAAGTCTGAATATTGTGAGTACAAAAGCAACATAATTGAGTTTGTGAACGAATTCAATTATCTTGGAGCAATAAGACAGTCCAATGTCAAACTCTGAGCCAATTGAGCACAAAAGATACCACGACGGCTACCAACAACATCCCTCATTTTACATATAATCGACGATGACAGTTTACAAAATGCAGGGGAAAAAATTATAAGAAGTTCCCAAATCGCATACTACTATAGCAACGGGTTCATAAAAAAATTGATATGGTAAAAATTAATGCTCAAAAAAATCTAGATCTCAATTGTATAAGTACTTTTTATCAACAGATTATAAACAAAACTAACCATATAGAACACTGTTAAAAAATACCGGCGGAAAATTGGAACAAGAAGTTAAGGGTTGTTTCTACGAACTCGACCACCCAAAATAGATCAGAGAAAAAGACAAGAAATTACTTCCGAGCAGAATTTAAGATGCCACGAGGCAGAATCAGACCCATGAACTCCACTATTCCAAGTTTTTCTTTGCTAAATCTTGATGAATAATAAAACTATGAAAATTTTTTAAGCTGTCTACTTAAGACATTATTTCAATCTTCATTTTTTTTTCAATTTGCATTTACTACTGCTACTACTACTGCGGCCAAGTCAGAAATGGGCTAGGGCTTCCAAATTTTTTTTAAAAGCTCTGTATTTTGTACAACTAAAGTTTGCAGCCAAATAAAGCATCTCAAAGCATATTTTCACCGATTGCGCTGGTAATGGTACACTTTAGCATGAAAAAAAATAGTGGTTTTTTTTAACATTGAATTTTTTCAAACTTTTTTAAAAAAGTTTCTAAAAGTTTTATTTTCACTTTTAAACCTTATGTATAGTTTAATCGGTTTGCAAATTATATTAGCTTTCTTGAAATACTGAAATTGTTGGGTTGGGATTAACTTTTAAGGATTTTTTAAATTTAAGGACTGGAGGTACTTTTTTGGCCAACTATGTAGTAATTTTTAACATCCTGAAAAACAACTTTACCGTGGGTTTTTTTTACCCATTTTTGAACCAGTAAGTTTTTATATGCCTCTTCTTTGTAAAAATAATGCTTCTTGAGTTCTAACTTTTATCGGACTCGGGCCTGAAATTTTTGCTCAGAAGTCAATTTTTGAAAGTGAGAAAAAGGCTAGGGACTTTCTGGCCAGCTCAAAAAAAAGGTGTTCTCCTCTGAAAACTACGACATTCTGAAATTTTGCATGTATATAGATCTTTCCAAGCTGTTTCCAATGATATATATATATATTTTGGGTGTGTGTCTATAGAAAAAGAGAAAATTTGCTCGAAAAACTGATCAAGTCAGAAATGGGCTCCAAGCCCTTTTGCCCATATAAAAAAAAATTGATAGATTTTCGTGTAACCCCCATTTTGCTCTTTTTTGTTGTTTAGACTACGCCATATTCCACACTTCCATACTTTACCAGAAAAAAAAATTTGATAGGACAAAAACTGCTCAATACATCGAAAATGAACCTTTTCAGTGAAATTTCTTTAACAAATAAATCATGGCCGACATATGCCAAGTCATTATTCGACGACAATTTTTGGATCAATCGGTCACATAAACGTTCAGCTACCATTAGCAAATCTTTTTGGACAAGCTGATAACGGTTTCCAGTCAAATTTTTGTTTTGAAAAAAAATCCCAATGGTCGTTTTTTGATCACAAATTCGTCTGGCAGAAACAAAACGTTGGACTCTCAAATCAAACTGAAGGTGCTCTTGTGCAAAAAACAGTCTTCTTGTCTACTCTTGCTGACTGTTTTGAAATTGAAAAATACTCAAATTTCAAATTTTTTTGCATAAAATGTTTGATCTGGTCATTCGGCCAAAAGTTAAATTAATTCAGTCAGAAAAGGGCTCAGGGCTATGGTTTTTTGCATTTTTTTTGAAAAACTATCATTTAAAATAGATAAAAATGTTTCTCCGTAAAACGAGTTTTCAAAAAACTCTCAAAAAAAGTATAAGAGTTTTTTTCGATTTTTTAATTTAGAAAAAAGTTTCCTTTTTCGATAAGACGCAAAGCAGACAATTTTCCACTATTATTCAAATTTTGACAAATTTTGTCCAGAACTTCTTTTTACAGTTTTTTAAGCAATTTTCGAGACAAAAAACAGTGCAGCAATAGGCATGGAAACATATGAAAACAAACAATTCAATATATTAGTGTTCTTTAACCAAAAAATCTGTAAACTTGTTTTTGTATCAAAAGATTTTCTTAAAACTTACAAGTGTTCATAGGCCACCTCTTAGCTCTGAAATTCTCTTGATAGACGCAAAATGTCGCACACAATTATTACTTACTGAAAAAGTCAAAAAAAATAAACGGGCCAGAAGACTGGCCCTATGGCCCAGCCCTCTGGCTTGTACCCATATGCCAGAAAAAACTGACACATGGATACGAAAAAAAAACACAAAAACTTTTTTTAAAAAAAATAGATTCAGAGGGAAAAAACTTTGATCAGATTAAAAAACCGTGCAGGAATAGGCACGGAAACCTATGTTAATACAAAAACTAATATGTTAGTGTTCTTTAAGCAAAACATCTGTAAAAATTTTAAAAAAAAGATCCAGAGGGAAAAAACTTTGATCAAACAAGAAAACAGTGCAGCAATAGGCAAAGAAACCTATGAAAACATAAAAATCAAAATATTAGTGTTCTTTAAGCAAAAAAATTTGTAAATTTCTTTTTGTATCAAAAATTTTTCTTAAAAATTACAAGTATTCATAGGCCAGCTCTTCGCTCTGAAATTCTGTAGATAGGCGCAAACTTTTGCACACAATTTTCACTTAATGAAAAAGTCAAAAAGTCAATAACCCAGAAGACTGGCCCTATGTCCTAACCCTCTGACTTGTACCCATATGCTAGAAAAAACTGACCAGATCAAACATTTCGAAAAAAAAATCTTTAAAAAATTAGATCCAGAGGAAAAAAATTTTGATCAGAAAAGAAAACAGTGCAACACTAGGCAACGAAACCTACTAAAGTACAAAAATTAACACATTATTGTTCTTTAAGCAAAAAAATCTGTAAACTTGTTTTTGTATCAAAAATTTTTCTTAAAAATTACAAGTGTTCATTGGCCAGCGCATAGCTCTGAAATTCTGTAGATAGGCGCAAAATTTTGCACACAGTTATAACTTAATGAAAAATTCAAAAAAAATGGCCCAGAAGACTGGCCATATGTTCTAGCCCTCTGAATTGTACCCATATGCCAGAAAAAACTGACACAAGGTTTCGAAAAAAAAAATCTTTGAAAAATTAGATCCAGAGGGAAAAAACTTTGATCAGACAAGAAAACAGTGCAACAATAGGCATGGAAACCTACTAAACTACAAAAATTAATATGTTAGTGTTCTTAAGCAAAAAATCTGTAAACTTGTTTTCTTATCAAAAATTTTTCTTAAAAATTACAAGTGTTCATTGGCCAGCTCTTAGCTCTGAAATTCTGTAGATAGGCGCAAAATTTTGCACACAATTATCACTTAATGAAAATGAAAATGTCAAAAAAAGAAATGATCCAGAAAACTGGCCCTATGTCCTAGCCCTCTGACCTGTACCCGTATGCCAAAAAAAACTGACACATGGATTCGAAAAAAAAATCTTTAAAAAATTAGATCCAGAGGAAAAAACTTTGATCAGACAAGAAAACAGTGCAGCAATAGGCAAAGAAACCTATGAAAACATAAAAATCAATATATTAGTATTCTTTAAGCAAAAAATTTGTAAACTTGTTTTTGTATCAAAAATTTTTCTTAAAAATTACAAGTGTTCATTGGCCAGCTCATAGCTCTGAAATTCTGTAGATAGGCGCAAAATTTTGCACACAATTATCACTTAATGAAAAATTTTTTAAAAAAATGGCCCAGAATACTGGCCCTATGTCCTAGCCCTCTGACTTGTACCCATATACCAGAAAAAACTGACACATGGATTCGAAACAAAAATCTTTAAAAAATTAGATCCAGAGGGAAAATTTTTTGATCAGACAAGAAAACAGTGCAACACTAGGCAACGAAACCTACTAAACTACAAAAATTAATACATTAGTGTTCTTTAAGCAAAAAATCTGTAAACTTGTTTTTGTATCAAAAATTTTTCTTAAAAATTACAAGTGTTCATTGGCCAGCTCATAGCTCTGAAATTCTGTAGATAGGCGCAAAATTTTTCACACAGTTATCACTTAATGAAAAATTTTTAAAAAAAATGGCCCAGAAGACTGGCCATATGTTCTAGCCCTCTGACTTGTACCCATATGCCAGAAAAAACTGACACATGGTTTCGAAAAAAAAAATCTTTGAAAAATTAGATCCAGAGGGAAAAAACTTTGATCAGACAAGAAAACAGTGCAACAATAGGCATGGAAACTTACTAAACTACAAAAATTAATATATTAGTGTTCTTTAAGCAAAAAATCTGTAAACTTGTTTTTGTATCAAAAATTTTCTTAAAAATTACAAGTGTTCATTGATAGCTCTGAAATTCTGTAGATAGGCGCAAAATTTTGCACACAATTATCACTTAATGAAAATGTCAAAAAAAATGACCCAAAAGACTGGCCCTATGTCCTAGCCCTCTAAGCTGTACCCATATGCCAGAAAAAACTGACACATGGATTCGAAAAAAAAATCTTTAAAAAATTAGATCCAGAGGAAAAAACTTTGATCAGACAAGAAAACAGTGCAGCAATAGACATGGAAACCTACCAAACTACAAAAATTAATAGGTTAGTGTTTTTTAAGCAAAAAATCTGTAAACTTGTTTTTGTATCAAAAACTTTTCTTAAAAATTACAAGTGTTCATTGGCCAGCTCTTAGCTCTGAAATTCTGTAGATAGGCGCAAAATTTTGCACACAATTATCACTTAATGAAAAATTTTTAAAAAAATGACCCCGAATACTGGCCCTATGTCCTAGCCCTCTGACTTGTACCCATATGCCAGAAAAAACTGACACATGGATTCGAAACAAAAATCTTTAAAAAATTAGATCCAGAGGGAAAATTTTTTGATCAGACAAGAAAACAGTGCAACAATAGGCATGGTAACCTATGGAAACACAAAAATTAAAAAATTAGTGTTCTCTAAGGAAAACATCTTTTAACTTGTTTTTGGATCAAAAATGTTTCTTAAAAATTACAAGTGTTCATAGGCCAGCTCTTAGCTCTGGAATTTTCTTGATAGGCGCAAAATGTCGCTCACAAATATAATTTAACGAAAAAGTCAAAAAAAATAAACGGGCGAGAAGAATGGCACTATGGCCCAGCCCTCTGACTTGTACCCATATGCCCGAAAAAACTGACACATGAATACGAAAAGAAAACCTTAAAAAATTTTTAAAAAAATTAGATCCAGAGGGAAAAAACTTTGATCAGCCAAGAAAACAGTGCAACAATAGGCATGGAAACCTACTAAACTACAAAAATTAATATGTTAGTGCTCTTTAAGCAAAAAATCTGTAAACTTGTTTTCGTATCATAAATTTTTCTTAAAAATTACAAGTGTTCATTGGCCAGCTCTTAGCTCTGAAATTCTGTAGATAGGCACAAAATTTTGCACACAATTATCACTTAATGAAAAAGTTTAAAAAAATGGCCCAGAATACTGGCCCTATGTCCCAGCCCTCTGACTTGTACCCATATGCCAGAAAAAACTGACACATGGATTCGAAAAAAAAATCTTCAAAAAGATAGATCCACATGGGAAAAAACTTTGATCAGAGAAGAAAACAGTGCAGCAATAGGCAAAGAGACCTATGAAAACATAAAAATCAATATATTAGTGTTCTTTAAGCAAAAATTTTGTAAACTTGTTTTTGTATCAAAAATTTTTCTTAAAAAATACAAGTGTTCATTGGCCAGCTCATAGCTCTGAAATTCTGTAGATAGGCGCAAAATTTTGCACACAATTATCACTTAATGAAAAAGTTTTAAAAAATGGCCCAGAATATTGGACCTATGTCCTAGCCCTCTGACTTGTACCCATATGCCAGAAAAAACTGACACATGGATTCGAAACAAAAATCTTTAAAAAATTAGATCCAGAGGGAACAAAAACTTCGATCAGACAAGTAAACAGTGCAGCAGAAGGCATGGAACCCTATGGAAACACAAAAATTAAAAAAATAGTGTTCTCTAGGCAAAACATCTTTTAACTTGTTTTTGTATCAAAATTTTTTCATAAAAATTACAAGAGTTCATAGGCCAGCTCTTAGCTCTGGAATTTTCTTGATAGGCGCAAAATGTCGCACACAATTATAACTTAATAAAAAAGTCAAATAAAAGAAACGGGCCAGAAGACTGGCCCTATGGCCCAGCCCTCTGACTTGTACCCATATGCCAGAAAAAACTGACACATGGAAACGAAAAGAAAACTTTAAAAATTTTAAAAAAAATAGGTCCAGAGGGAAAAAAACTTGATCAGACAAAAAAACAGTGCAAGAATAGGAAACTGGTGCATGGAAAAACAGTGCATGGAAACTTACTAAACTACAAAAATTAATATATTAGTGTTCTTTAAGCAAAAAATCTGTGACCTTGTTTTTGAATCAAAAACTTTTCTGAAAAATTACAAGTGTTCATTGGCCAGCTCTTAGCTCTGAAATTCTGTAGATAGGCGCAAAATTTTGCACACAATTATCACTTAATGAAAAAGTCAGAAAAAAATTAAATGGCCCAGAAGACTGGCACTATGTCTTAGCCGTCTGACTTGTACCCATATGCCAGAAAAAACTGACACTTGGATTCGAAAAAAAAATCTTTAAAAAATTAGATCCCGAGGGAAAAAAAACTTCGATCAGACAAGAAAACAGTGCAGCAATAGGCATGGAAACCTACCAAACTACAAAAATTAATATGTTAGTGTTTTTTAAGCAAAAAATCTGTAAACTTGTTTTTGTATCAAAAACTTTTCTTAAAAATTACAAGTGTTCATTGGCCAGCTCTTAGCTCTGAAATTCTGTAGATAGGCGCAAAATTTTGCACACAATTATCACTTAATGAAAATGTCAAAAAAAATGGCCCAGAAGACTGGCCCTATGTCCTAGCCCTCTAAGCTGTACCCATATGCCAGAAAAAACTGACACATGGATTCGAAAAAAAAGTCTTTAAAAAATTAGATCCAGAGGGGAAAAAAACTTCGATCAGATAAGAAAACAGTGCAGCAAAAAGCATGGAAACCTATGGAAACACAAAAATTGATAAAATTAGTGTTCTCTAAGCAAAACATCTTTTAACTTGTTTTTGTATCAAAAATGTTTCTTAAAAATTACAAGTGTTCATAGGCCAGCTCTCAGCTCTGGAATTCCCTTGATAGGCGCAAACTGTTGCACACAATTATAATTTTAAAAAAAGTCAAAAAAAATTGAACGGGCCAGAAGACTGGCCCTATGGCCCAGCCCTTTGACTTTTACCCATATTCCAGAAAAAACTGACACATGGATAAGAAAAAAAATCTTTAAAAAAACTTAAAAAAATAGATCCAGAGTGAAAAAAAACTTTGATCAGACAAGAAAAGAGTGCAGCAATAGGCAAAGAAACCTATGAAAACATAAAAATCAATATATTAGTGTTCTTTAAGCAAAAAAATTGTAAACTGTTTTTGTATCAAAAATTTTTCTTAAAAATTACAAATGTTCATAGGCCAGCTCTTAGCTCTGAAATTCTGTAGATAGGCGCAAAATGTTGCACACAATTATCACTTAATGAAAATGTCAAAAAAAAGACCCAGAAGACTGGCCCTATGTCCTAGCCCTCTAAGCTGTACCCATATGCCAGAAAAAACTGACACATGGATTCGAAAAAAAAGTCTTTGAAAAATTAGATCCAGAGGGGAAAAAAACTTCGATCAGATAAGAAAACAGTGCAGCAAAAAGCATGGAAACCTATGGAAACACAAAAATTAAAAAATTAGTGTTCTCTAAGCAAAACATCTTTTACTTTGTTTTTGTATCAAAAATGTTTCTTAAAAATTACAAGTGTTCATAGGCCAGCTCTCAGCTCTGGAATTCCCTTGATAGGCGCAAACTGTCGCACACAATTATAATTTTTAAAAAAGTCAAAAAAAATTGAACGGGCCAGAAGACTGGCCCTATGGCCCAGCCCTTTGACTTGTACCCATATTCCCGAAAAAACTGACACATGGATAAGAAAAAAAATCTTTAAAAAAACTTAAGAAAATAGATCCAGAGTGAAAAAAACTTTGATCAGACAAGGAAAGAGTGCAGCAATAGGCAAAGAAACCTATGAAAACATAAAAATCAATATATTAGTGTTCTTTAAGCAAAAAAATTGTAAACTGTTTTTGTATCAAAAATTTTTCTTAAAAATTACAAATGTTCATAGGCCAGCTCTTAGCTCTGAAATTCTGTAGATAGGCGCAAAATTTTGCACACAATTATCACTTAATGAAAATGTCAAAAACAATGACCCAAAAGACTGGCCCTATGTCCTAGCCCTCTAACCTGTACCCATATGCCAGAAAAAACTGACACATGGATTCGAAAAAAAAGTCTTTAAAAAATCAGATCCAGAGGGGAAAAAAACTTCGATCAGACAAGAAAACAGTGCAGCAATAGGCATGGAAACCTATGGAAACACAAAAATTAAAAAATTAGTGTTCTCTAAGCAAAACATCTGTTAACTTATTTGTGTATCAAAACTTTTTCTTAAAAATTACAAGTGTTCATAGGCGAGCTCTTAGCTCTGGAAATTTCTTGATAGGCGCAAATTTTGCACACAATTATCACTTAAAGAAAAAGTCAAAAAAAATTAAATGGCCCAGAAGACTGGCCCTATGTTTTAGCCCTCTGACTTGTACTAATATGCCAGAAAAAACTGACACATGGACACGAAAAAAAAACTTTAAAAATTTTTTAAAAAATAGATATAGAGTGAAAAAAAAACGTTGATCAGACAAGAAAATAGTGCAGAAATAGGCACGGAAACCTATGGAAGCGAAGCACAAAAATCAATATATTAGTGTTCTTTAAGCAAAACATGTGTAAACTTGTTTTTGTATCAAAACTTTTTCCTAAAAATTACAACTGTTTATAGGCCAGCTCTTAGCTCTGGAATTTTCTTGATACGCAAAAAATGTCGCACACAATTATAACTTAATGAAAAATTGAAAAAAAAACGGTCCAGAAGACTGGCCCTATGGCCCAGCTCTCTGATTTGTACCCATATGCCAGAAAAAACCGACACATGTAAACGAAAAAAAACCTTTGAAAAATTTTAAAGAAAATTCTTCGTGAGGGAAAAAAAAGGTTGGGCAGACAAGAAATCAGTGCTGCAATTGGCACGGAAAACTATAAAAATATAAAAATTAATGTATTAGTGTTTTTTAAGCAAAAAATCTGTATAATTGTTTTTGTATCAAAAATTTTTCTTAAAAATTGCAAGTGTTCATAGGCCAGCTCTCCGCTCTGGAATTCTCTTGATAGGCGCAAACTGTCGCACACAATTATAACTTAATGATAAAGTCAAAAAAAATAAACGGGCCAGAAGACTGGCCTTATGGCCCAGCCCTCTGACTTGTACCCATATGCCAGAAGAAAACTGACACATGGACACGAAAAAAAAACTTTAAAAATTTTTACAAAAATAGATATAGAGTGAAAAAAAAACGTTGATCAGACAAGAAAATAGTGCAGAAATAGGCACGGAAACCTATGGAAGCGAAGCACAAAAATCAATATATTAGTGTTCTTTAAGCAAAACATGTGTAAACTTGTTTTTGTATCAAAACTTTTTCCTAAAAATTACAACTGTTTATAGGCCAGCTCTTAGCTCTGGAATTTTCTTGATACGCAAAAAATGTCGCACACAATTATAGCTTAATGAAAAATTGAAAAAAAAACGGTCCAGAAGACTGGCCCTATGGCCCAGCCCTCTGATTTGTACCCATATGCCAGAAAAAACCGACACATGTAAACGAAAAAAAAACCTTTGAAAAATTTTAAAGAAAATTCTTCCTGAGGGAAAAAAAAGGTTGGGCAGACAAGAAATCAGTGCTGCAATTGGCACGGAATACTATAAAAAAATAAAAATTAATGTATTAGTGTTCTTTAAGCAAAAAATCTGTATAATTGTTTTTGTATCAAAAATTTTTCTTAAAAATTGCAAGTGTTCATAGGCCAGCTCTCCGCTCTGGAATTCTCTTGATAGGCGCAAACTGTCGCACACAATTATAACTTAATGAAAAAGTCAAAAAAAATAAACGGGCCAGAAGACTGGCCTTATGGCCCAGCCCTCTGACTTGTACCCATATGCCAGAAGAAAACTGACACATGGACACGAAAAAAAAACTTTAAAAATTTTTAAAAAAATAGATATAGAGTGAAAAAAACGTTGATCAGACAAGAAAATAGTGCAGAAATAGGCACGGAAACCTATGGAAACACAAAAATCAAAAAATTAGTGTTCTCTAAGCAAAACATCTGTAAACTTGTTTTTGTATCAAAACTTTTTCCTAAAAATTAAAATTGTTTATAGGCAAGCTCTTAGCTCTTGAATTTTCTAGTTGGCGTAAAATGTCGCACATAAATATCACTTAATGAAAAAGTCAAAAAAAACAAACGGTCCAGAAGACTGGCCCTATGGCTCAGCTCTCTGACTTGTTACCATATGCCAGAAAAAACTGACACATGTATACGAAAAAAAAACTTTTTAAAATTTTTTGAAAAAAAAGATCCCTACGGAAAAAAACTTTGATCAGACAAGAAAGCAGTGCAGCAACAGGCACGGAAACCTATAAAAACATAAAATTAAATATATTAGAGTTCTTTCAGCAAAAAATCTGTAAACTGTTTTTGTATCAAAAATTTTTCTTAAAAATTACAAATGTTCATAGGCCAGCTCTCAGCTCTGGAATTCCCTTGATAGGCGCAAACTGTCGCACACAATTATAATTTTAAAAAAAGTCAAAAAAAATTGAACGGGCCAGAAGACTGGCCCTATGGCTCAGCCCTTTGATTTGTACCCATATTCCAGAAAAAACTGACACAAGGATAAGAAAAAAAATCTTTAAAAAAACTTAAGAAAATAGATCCAGAGTGAAAAAAAACTTTGATCAGACAAGGAAAGAGTGCAGCAATAGGCAAAGAAACCTATGAAAACGAAAAAATCAATATATTAGTGTTCTTTAAGCAAAAAATCTGTAAACTGTTTTTGTATCAAAATTTTTTTTTAAAATTACAAATGTTCATAGGCCAGCTCTTAGCTCTGAAATTCTGTAGATAGGCGCAAAATTTTGCACACAATTATCACTTAATGAAAATGTCAAAAACTATGACCCAAAAGACTGGCCCTATGTCCTAGCCCTCTCACCTGTACCCATATGCCAGAAAAAACTGACACATGGATTCGAAAAAAAAGTCTTTAAAAAATCAGATCCAGAGGGGAAAAAAACTTCGATCAGACAAGAAAACAGTGCAGCATTAGGCATGAAAACCTATGGAAACACAAAAATTAAAAAATTAGTGTTCTCTAAGCAAAACATCTTTTAACTTGTTTTTGTATCAAAAATGTTTCTTAAAAATTACAAGTGTTCATAGGCCAGCTCTTAGCTCTGGATTTTTCTTGATAGGCGCAAAATGTCGCACACAATTATAATTTAATGAAAAAGTTTAAAAAAAATAAAACGGGCCAGACGAATGGCCCTATGGCCCAGCCCTCTGACTTGTGCCCATATGCCAGAAAAAACTGACCTATGGATACGAAAAGAAAACTTAAAAAAATTTTTAAAAAAAGATCCAGAGGGAAAAAACTTTGATCAGACAAGAAAACAGACCAGCAAAAGGCATGGAAACCTATGGAAACACAAAAATCAAAAAATTAGTGTTCTCTAAGCAAAACATCTGTTAACTTATTTGTGTATCAAAACTTTTTCTTAAAAATTACAAGTGTTCATAGGCGAGCTCTTAGCTCTGGAAATTTCTTGTTAGGCGCAAATTTTGCACACAATTATTACTTAATGAAAACGTCAATAAAAATTAAATGGCCCATAAGACTGGCCCTATGTTTTAGCCCTCTGGCTTGTACCCATATGCCAGAAAAAACTGACACATGGATACGAAAAAAAAACCTTTAAAAAACTTTTAAACAAATAGATATAGAGTGAAAAAAAACATTGATCAGACAAGAAAACAGCGCAGAAACAGGCACGGAAACCTATGGAAGCGAAGCACAAAAATCAATATATTAGTGTTCTTTAAGCAAAACATGTGTAAACTTGTTTTTGTAGCAAAACTTTTTCCTAAAAACTACAACTGTTTATAGGCCAGCTCTTAGCTCTGGAATTTTCTTGATACGCAAAAAATGTCGCACACAATTATAATGTAATGAAAAATTCAAAAAAAAAACGGTCCAGAAGACTGGCCCTTTGGCCCAGCTCTCTGATTTGTACCCATATGCAAGAAAAAACCGACACATGTAAACGAAAAAAAAACCTTTGAAAATTTTTAAAGAAAATTTTTCCTGAGGGAAAAAAAAGGTTGGGCAGACAAGAAATCAGTGCAAAAATTGTCACGGAAAACTATAAGAATATAAAAATTAATGTATTAGTGTTCTTTAAGCAAAAAATCTGTATACTTGTTTTTGTATCAAAAATTTTTCTTAAAAATTGCAAGTGTTCATAGGCCAGCTCTCAGCTCTGGAATTCTCGTGATAGGCGCAAACTGTCGCACACAATTAAAACTTAACGAAAAAGTCAAAAAAAATAAACGGGCCAGAAGACTGGCCTTATGGCCCAGCCCTCTGACTTGTACCCATATGCCAGAAGAAAACTGACACATGGACACGAAAAAAAACTTTAAAAAATTTTTAAAAAATAGATAAAGAGTGAAAAAAAAACGTTGATCAGACAAGAAAATAGTGCAGAAATAGGCACGGAAACCTATGGAAACACAAAAATCAAAAAATTAGTGTTCTCTAAGCAAAACATCTGTAAACTTGTTTTTGTATCAAAACTTTTTCCTAAAAATTAAAATTGTTTATAGGCAAGCTCTTAGCTCTTGAATTTTCTAGTTGGCGTAAAATGTCGCACATAAATATCACTTAATGAAAAAGTCAAAAAAAAACAAACGGTCCAGAAGACTGGCCCTATGGCTCAGCTCTCTGACTTGTACCCATATGCCAGAAAAAACTGACACATGTATACGAAAAAAAAAAACTTTTTAAAATTTTTTGAAAAAATTGATCCAGAGGGAAAAAAACGTTGATCAGACAAGAAAATAGTGCAGAAATAGGCACGGAAACCTATGGAAACACAAAAATCAAAAAATTAGTGTTCTCTAAGCAAAACATCTGTAAACTTATTTGTGTATCAAAACTTTTTCTTAAAAATTACAAGTGTTCATAGGCGAGCTCTTAGCTCTGGAAATTTCTTGTTAGGCGCAAATTTTGCACACAATTATTACTTAATGAAAACGTCAATAAAAATTAAATGGCCCATAAGACTGGCCCTATGTTTTAGCCCTCTGGCTTGTACCCATGTGCCAGAAAAAACTGACACATGGATACGAAAAAAAAACCTTTAAAAAACTTTTAAAAAAATAGATATAGAGTGAAAAAAAACATTGATCAGACAAGAAAACAGCGCAGAAACAGGCACGGAAACCTATGGAAGCGAAGCACAAAAATCAATATATTAGTGTTCTTTAAGCAAAACATGTGTAAACTTGTTTTTGTAGCAAAACTTTTTCCTAAAAACTACAACTGTTTATAGGCCAGCTCTTAGCTCTGGAATTTTCTTGATACGCAAAAAATGTCGCACACAATTATAATTTAATGAAAAATTCAAAAAAACAAACGGTCCAGAAGACTGGCCCTTTGGCCCAGCTCTCTGATTTGTACCCATATGCAAGAAAAAACCGACACATGTAAACGAAAAAAAACCTTTGAAAATTTTTAAAGAAAATTCTTCCTGAGGGAAAAAAAAGGTTGGGCAGACAAGAAATCAGTGCAAAAATTGGCACGGAAAACTATAAGAATATAAAAATTAATGTATTAGTGTTCTTTAAGCAAAAAATCTGTATACTTGTTTTTGTATCAAAAATTTTTCTTATAAATTGCAAGTGTTCATAGGCTAGCTCTCAGCTCTGGAATTCTCGTGATAGGCGCAAACTGTCGCACACAATTAAAACTTAACGAAAAAGTCAAAAAAAAATAAACGGGCCAGAAGACTGGCCTTATGGCCCAGCCCTCTGACTTGTACCCATATGCCAGAAGAAAACTGACACATGGACACGAAAAAAAACTTTAAAAATTTTTTAAAAAATAGATAAAGAGTGAAAAAAAAAACGTTGATCAGACAAGAAAATAGTGCAGAAATAGGCACGGAAACCTATGGAAACACAAATTTCAAAAAATTAGTGTTCTCTAAGCAAAACATCTGTAAACTTGTTTTTGTATCAAAACTTTTTCCTAAAAATTAAAATTGTTTATAGGCAAGCTCTTAGCTCTTGATTTTTCTAGTTGGCGTAAAATGTCGCACATAAATATCACTTAATGAAAAAGTCAAAAAAAATAAACGGTCCAGAAGACTGGCCCTATGGCTCAGCTCTCTGACTTGTACCCATATGCCAGAAAAAACTGACACATGTATACGAAAAAAAAAAAACTTTTTAAAATTTTTTGAAAAAATTGATCAAAGAGGGAAAAAAACTTTGATCAGACAAGAAAGCAGTGCAGCAATAGGCACGAAAACCTATAAAAACATAAAAATAAATATATTAGTGTTCTTTAAGCAAAAAATTTGTAAACTGTTTTTGTATCAAAAATTTTTCTTTAAAATTACAAATGTTCATAGGCCAGCTCTTAGCTCTGAAATTCTGTAGATAGGCGCAATATTTTGCTCACAATTATAACTTAATCAAAATGTCAAAAAAAAATGACCCAGAAGAATGGCCCTATGTCCTAGCCCTCTGACTTGTACCCATATGCCAGAAAAAACTGACACATGGATTCGAAAAAAAATCTTTGAAAAATTAGATCCAGAGGGAAAAAAAACTTCGATCATACAAGAAAACAGACCAGCAATAGGCATGGAAACCTATGGAAACACAAAAATCACAAAATTAGTGTTTTTCAAGCAAAACATCTGTGAACTTGTTTTGTATCAAAACTTTTTCCTAAAAATTACAATTGTTTATAAGCCAGCTCTTAGCTCTGGAATTCTCTAGATAGGCACAAAAAAAATATAAAAAAAGAAAAACGGGCCAGAAGACTGGCCCTATGGCCCAGCCCTCTGACTTGTACCCATATGCCAGAAAAAACTGACACATGGATACGAAAAAAAAACGTTTAAAAAATTCAATGTGTTATTTGGCTACTTCGCATAGATTTATGTTTTTGGTACGGCATCCCTAATAGGTATTCTTGGAAACTAAAACTACAATAGGTTCTTCGTAATCACTCAATTACTTTTTTTCAAAAACACAGATAGGGCTTCTAAGTACCTTGCGTTCCTCAGTAAAAAGTAAAACTTCAAAAACACGAGGAAAAACTCAGAATTAGGATAAAAGTCAATTTTCGCAAAAGTTTCGATAAGTCGAAAACACTATAATTTTTTGAACTAATTCACTGGGATTGCTTCAAAAAGCTCTAGTTATAGTATTTCAAAAAAAACTACAATCAAATCAAGGTAAAATCGACTCATAAAGTTATGAGTCCTAGAAAAAAACATTGATAACAGAATGACTGGCAGCAGGAAAAAAGATCATTTCTCAACGAAAATTTGTCGGATTCCAAAAAACTGGTAGGGTCGAGCTTCACTTGAGCTACGAATGTTTTTTAGTACTGTTTTCAGAGCTCATATTTGCATTGTTTTTTAACGTCCTAAAAAGAAAACGTTTTGACAAGGAAAAAAATTTGGCTATTTGTTAGCCTTTCGTTCATCCCTGTATAAAAAAAGAAGGAATTTTAGTTAAAAAGTAAATTTGAAACGTTTTCGCATTTATGTGCAGCGTCAGGATTTTTACAATAAACTAATCTAAATGACGATAAAACATCAATTTACAAATTTTGTTTACAAAAATCCACATACAATTTGGTTCTAAACCATCATGATAAAAAATTAGCCAATCACAGTTGACCTCTAAATTACTATTAAGATGAAAATCCTTTTAACTTCTAAAATTAATTAAACATTTTTAAAATTAATTAGTCTGGAAGTTTCTGAGTCATAATTTGGATTTAGGCATGTACGTCTTAAATAAAAAACCAAAAATATTTTTGGACTAAATTTTCAGTGTTAACTCACTGCTCCTAAACTCATCGCGCGTGTTCAAGACCGGTTTCTCTTTCCTGATATGTATTGCCTCTAGTGTTAGAAATTTTGTTTGGTTGTTTGACCTATCTATAATTTCTCAACTAAGATCTGCGCTATTTCCCTCAAGTTGGCATTGCTGAAGGTGGAGGCCTACCGGTGAGTCTGCTTTCTTGTGTTCCTCAATTCTAGTGGTCAAATGTCGAACAGTTTGTCGGACATAGGTGGAAGTGCATCCACTACAGTACACTTTATAAACCACTCTTGACTTGAGGTCGTTAGAAAACTCTGACTTCAGTGATGGTAAAAATGATTCTAGTTTTCTTGTTGTGAAAACCACTTGAACGTTAGTTAATTTTTTTAACCTGTTACCAATCATTGGCTCTGTTTACTTCTATATTGCACCATCAGCATTGGGGGCTTCCCATCCTTTGGTGATTGAACTGACAAACACCTCTCACTATCCAGGGGCTTGCACTTACCGTCGATGATCTTGCACAAGGCATCTGAAGCCACCTTTGCGGACCAATTTTCAGGGTACTGATTTGTCAGCCATTGCGCCCTATTAATTTCCATAGCCTTATCAAATTGCTCCCAGCTAGATGTACTCCTAAAAACCCTGTGTACAGTGCCTTGGATAACACTACGCTTATACTGAGTTGGGGCGCAGCTTCTATAGTTCAGTATAGTCCCTGTATATGTTGGTTTTTGATACCAACTGCAAGTTACAAGCCAGCCTGCGATACATATATGTTCAAATCCAGGAACGGCAAATTACCTTCCGAATTAGTTTTTTCTAGAGTGAACTGCAAATTTTGATGAAGAGAATTGGCGGCATCGAAAAGACAACTCGGCTCCCCTCTGACTGTTCTAACAATGTCATCCACATACCTGAGGAACAGTTTCACCTGGGGAGTATCCTTCTCCTTGTTCTCGGCTGGGCAGCAGCTATCACAGTACCAGACTATCTCGGTTATTGATGCGTAAACGTCATCGGACATTTTTCCGTATTTTAGATTATACCAGTTTCGGCAACTCTCGCATTCAACCCCCTTTGAAATAATTGTTACTTTTCTGCTGCATTATGGGCACAAGCCGTTTTTGTCATCAATTTGCTGTACCTCCGTTCCCACCGGTATTTCTTGTCTTAGAGCAAACTCGTACTTTTTCAGCCATATGTTTGCCAGAATTACAGCTAGGGACGCACCCATTGCCAAACCATCAACTTGTACATACTATGAATCATTACACTTGAAACATACTTTGCTGACCGCCATATTCAAAAGCCTTTCCATGGTTGCTCTTTGAATTTCAGGAGGAGACTCCTGGCTGTACAGCTTCTGTAAAGCAATTTCAATTGCTTCCTTCACGGGAACGTTGGTGTACAAACTTTTCACATCAAGAGATATTATGTTTTCATCCGGATCTAGAGTAGTAAAAAATTAGCTTTTTTGATTTTTCTTTGGCCTTGTTGTTGTTGTTGTTGTTGTGGCTTTCCAGTACAATACTGGTGTGAATTTCTTCCACAGAGTTTATAATATTGTCCAGTTATTTTTGCACGTTGTGCAGTCGCAGCATATCTGCCAAGTGCAGAGGTTGAGGGTACTGTATTTTTCACTGTAGAATTTCCACATAAGAGTTGTGATGCGCTGTTTGAGTCCCTGTTCTATCCTGAAATTGACTAAATGATCAATTCTTTTTGCAACTCTGGTTGTACGAAAAACGAATTCTCCCCTGCGTTTTTCTGTTCGAGTTTTGGGTAATTTGAAGGGCTCTAATCGTCGGTCTAGGGTATTGTTGGCTGTGGGAAGTGGGATGCTCCGTTGTTCTTAGTCAATGCAGAGTTTTGAAAGCAAAAATAAGTCATTGGTCTGTAGGAACGTTGCAGAGGTAAAATGTTGAGCATTCTAAGTTGATCAGTGTATTTTTGGCAGTGTTTTCCACATATCCACTTTACAACTTTCTTTTGAAAAAATTCAAGTTTTTGTAGGTCTTTGCTCAGAAAGTTTGCACAGTGACAGCCGTAGATTAGGATTGCCAGTAATGTTGATTTGTACGGACCTAGTTTTACAAAGGTGTTGACGTTATATGCTACATTTCGTCTTAGAACGTATAGTAATTTGTTCGCTTTTTTTAATCGTTCGGTTAGATGAGTGCTCCAACTAAGATCTCCTAACATGTGAATACCTAGATTTTTCTAGATTTTGGCTGAGGTACACGATTTCCGTTCAAAAATAGATTTATATCAACACCTCTGAAGTTTATTTGAGCGCATTTTTCGAATGCCAGTTCCATGTTGTTTTGTCTAACCCAATCTTCGATTTTGTTTAAGTCAAGTTGTATTTCATCTAAATTGCGTCCAACAGATAGAATTTGTAGATCGTCAGCAAATATTGAGGGGTCACTGAAGCGTAGGACTTCAGAGAGATCATTTATAAAAACACAACAGGAGTGGGCCCAGGAGTGAACCTTGGGGCACCCCGCTGGTCATTTCAAGGACGGTGGATGTGTAGAAATCAACCCGAACAAATTGGCTTTGGTTTCTGAGATAGTCGTAGATGATTTCGAGTAGGCATCCACCTACACAAATATCACTCAATTTTCGAAGTAATAATTTGTGGGGGACTTTATCGAAGGCCTTGGAGAAATCAGCATAAAAAGCAATGATCTCATCATGGGGGTTTTCATCCAGGGCTTTGAATATTCGATTTAGGAATTGGAGCATGTTGCTCATAACGGAGCGTTTCTTCATAAAACCGTGTTGGTTTATGGAAAGATGGTCTTCAAAGTGCTCGTAGAGTGGAGAGTACATGCATTTTTCAAAGATTTTGCTGTCAATGTTTAGAAGGGAGATTGGGCGCTAGTTTTCAACATCTTTTGGGTCGTTCTTTTTGTGAATGGGTATTACAGCCACTGTTTTCCAACTGGTTGGCATTTTGCGTATGCGTTTAATATTCTTGAAAAGCTTATTGAGTATATTACTCATTTGTTTGCCGCATCGTTGGTAAAACCCGGGAGGTAGACCATTTGGTCCACGAATTTTTGTAGTGTCTATATTTGCCAGAATTTTACTTATTGTTTTGTTTGAAACGCTGAAGTTTGTTAGCTGATTCGCACTTTATGTCAAGGAAGTTGTAGTTCTCTTTGGCTGAAAACACTGAGTGAAAAAATGTGTTAAACATTTCTACCTTTTCTTCTGGAATTGATGTCTTTTTGTCTTTGAACATGATCAGTTTCGGGATGTTCGAAGCTCTATTGATATGCTTAAGGTGCTTGTAAATTTGACCACAATTTCTTGAACCAACATTTTTTTCTTGGTATGAGGTTCGATCATGTTCACATAATTCAGTGATTTGGCTTTCTAGTTTGAGGACCTTATTTTTTCGGTAGCTAGTTGGTCGTTTTTCGAGTAACCTCTTTTGCGTGTTGAGCATTTTCATCTGATGTGATGTACTCGGTGTAATCCAAGGTGGTAGCGATTGACGATATTCGGTTCTTTTTGGAATGTGAGTGTCTATCAAATCGGTTAAGTAGTCTTGAAGTTCGTTTTACATATTGTCAACATTGGTGTAGCATTGGGGGTTGAAGGGCCGATCTTTCATGGCACCAACAATCCGGTCATAATATCCTGACCCAAAACTGTAGAAGTTTGTCATTGCTGGGGGAGGATCGAAGTTTTCAAGTTCTATTGCTGTTCTGATTGCAATATGATCAGAGCAGTTATAAATCTTATCAATTTTTCGTCGTGTTCAGAGTATACTTGACAGTTTTGATACAGAAAAACGTCCAACGTGTTTGTGCCGCAGATCGGAAACTTAATGCTCTGTCGAAGAAGCCTAACTTCTAACATTTCTAGGATTTCTTGTTCATCGTTTTCTTGACTGCTGAAGATGTCCCAGTTTGTAGATGGAAAGTTAATGTCTCCGCATATGACTGCTTTACTCTTTTTAGGGATGGCTTCGAGAATTTTGTTGAAACATTGGTAGTCATATCTGTATTGACTGGCTCTAGGGGGGTTGTAAAAGGAGGAGATATAGATGGTTTCGTTGGCTAGGGTTATGTTACATAGGACAACAATCGACGTCGAGTTTTATTTTTTGGGAATTTAGTGAGTTCTTAATGGCAATCAGGGCACCTCCGTGAGTGTTAGACGGCTGATGTGCTCTATCATGATGTGCTCTATCTTGAAGTGAAATCCCATAATAGTGAAAAAATGAGAATGTTTATAAACATTGAACAAATAATGAGAATTCCGGGATTATCTCTTTTCAAAGTGAGAAAAAACATTTTATTCTAAAACTTTTGAAACCGATATCGCTTTTTTGGACAAAATGGCCGTTTTCACATTGCTCCGAAATATCCTGGCCCAAATCGAATTTTTGAAAATTTTAATTCTAGAATATTCTGAGCCTCCTTTTCATTACGAATTCACTGATAACGCCTTAGTCGTCCATTTTCGTGTGCATCGGTGGGTTCGACTGTGCCAATAAGTTTTTTGCTGATTTTTAAACCCAACACGAAGATGCTGTAAAATTGTACGAAAACGTTCGTTTAATTTATAATTTTCACGTATTTGATAAAGTTTCACTTGAAATGTTTTTCTCACCATATAATCTTGATGATACACATAAAAATCATTCCCAATCAGTATCATCCCATCAGTATCCTACTGAAAATTCACAACAACAACAATCACTTGATCTCCCAAATTGACTACAGTATCAGAAATTTTAATAACTGAAATTTAAGTATGTGGAAACAAAACTTCATTCAAACACAAAATGTAATATGTCGTAAAACCGCATTTACGGATGGAAACTCAGTCGGTTACATTTCGATAAAAGGGAAAGAGGGGTTCCTGAGAGTGTGCAATGTTCAGATAAACGAAGTCAAGCTGACGTAGCAGCCTTATAAACCGTAAGATTCCCTTAAAATGTGCGAAAACTTCAGTTCATTTTACAATATCAACGTATCCGATAAAATCTTCTCTTTTCCCGTCAAAAGCAATCGTAGCAAAATGTTTTTCTTCATAACTGTAGTTGTAATTTCCTGATTCCTGATTAGCTACCTTTAATATATTTTTTTCGTTTCTGCTTCAAGGTTGTAGCTATGAATGAATTTGTTTTTCCCCCTTCGACTAACTGGAATCATCCTCAGATCTCAGATTGTTCTGAAAATATCTACACTTATGCTGCACGAAATAGAGTTGTAGTTTTTGAAATTCTCAAAGAATTTCCAAAACAACTAAAGTTCTTGCTACAGTTCGATGCGCACAAAGATAAGGTTCTTGCTATCAGATGTGCGAAAACCGCAGTTACGGAGGGAAACTCAGTCGGTTACATTTCGACAATAGGGGAAGAGGGGTTCCTGAGAGTGTGGAATATTCAGATTAACGAAGTCAAGTTGATGTATCAGCATAGCTGTCACAAGCATAAGTTATCGGCCTTAGCGTGGAAATTATTGGACAAACAAGAAGTTGAGCGTTCGTTTACCGCATCTGGAGATTTCAAGGGTTAATTTTTCTTAATTAACAGCTAGTAAGTGAGTTTATCACTTTAGATAAAATATTTGTTGTTATAGGAGCAGTTATTTTGTTCTCATTAGAAAATCGGAATTTTCAATACAGAAGTTGCGATAACAGAGCAGTAACATGCCTGCAGTTTGCACCTGGATGTCAAAATCCTCATCTATTGGCTGCTGGCTACCAAGGGGGAATGTTAGTGCTATTTGACACAAGCCATGCAAATCTCGACGTAGTCTGCAAGCTGAGATCTGCTGACGAAAAAATTGAAAGTCTAAGCTGGTGCCCTGATCTGAGGTCTGTTCTTTCATTAGAAGTCAATTAGGCCAGGGATACTACCACGATAAAAGAGAACGTGAAAAATAGCGAGTTTCCGTATGAAAATCTCATGTTCAAAATTCCTTAAAGTTGCAGGATATTTTTAAAATACATCATCCAATCAAATTGCAAACAAGTTCATATTTTCAGCTAAGAAAAGTAAAATTGCTTTTAGAAAAGAGGAGTTGCAAATGACATGGATTCCAAACCTAGTCAGTTCCTCGGCTGACAGACTACTTCGGTTTTACCACGTGAAAACATCGGGAGACCTGACATCTAACGAAACTAGGTCCCTGTTTTATAAACGACTTCCAGGAAAACCGGGGTCTAAAAAGCCGAGAAATGACTCAGAACATGGCAGTAGCAAATTGTTCTTTATTGCGAACTGGGTGCAAAGAGCCAATGTTCTCACGAGCTCCTTAACTGGGGAGCTCATAGCTTGGAACATTAAATTTAATTTAGAAAAAGGACTGGTGAATTCAGAAGGCTCTGTAAATAATGACAGAAGAGTTTTTGTTGATTTCAAAGTTGCAGACGAGTCATCTGAAGGTGGCCATAACAGAGCGATTCAGTCCATAACTGCAAATAAAGATCTGGTTTTCACCCATGGCATGGACCGATATCTATGCATGTGGGATATCTCTAGCATGAAGAACATTTCGATCATCACTACCATCGGAGGATCCGTGTTTGACATGGATGTTTCGCCTGTTTCCAAAACTTGGCTGGCAATTGCATCTGGAGGTGGCTATTTGTTAGTCTGGAATTCGAGGCTGGCCTCTCAAGAGGTGGATTCAAGTGGAAACAGTTTAGATAGCAGGTTGAAGATGTTACATGTATGGCAAGGATACAAAACCAAGGTATCTGACATTAGTACAGAGTTTTTTTAGTACAAGTTCAAAAGAACGAAGCGATTTTCTCTTATAGTCTTGATGATTTTGTTTTCGAAGATTAAACTACTACTAAAGCGTTTATTTGTCCGTTTTCCCCTTATGGCGGGGCTGGACATCTGGAAACCGCGTAAGCAATGGTTCAGATGAGGTCATTCTCAATAGCATTCAAGGTAGCAAATGTAGGCTGAAACGTTTTCCCATGCCATTCGATCATGACAGTTTGGATTTGAGACCGAAGGTCTCGTTCAACACAGTCGATCCAGCGTTTTTTATGCCTTCCTGCTTATCTTTTCCCTGGGAATGAAACATGGTCTGTTGATTTTAGCGCATGGTCATTTTCTCATCGGTGAACATGGCCGTACAATCGTATCCGAGACCGCACTTGTAGCTTTTCCAGACCTGTCATTTTAATTATTGCATCGTTGGTAACTCTGTCGTTATAAGTGACTCTGGTAATCCTACGCAGAGCTATCACATTAGCACTCTTAAGAGAGCTAGACATTGGTTTGGCCTGCGGCCAGGTATCAGAGCAGTACATCGGAACTGGCCGGAGACAAGCTCAATAGATGGATGTGGCACCTTGTAATGAAGTCAATATTTAATTCAGCAGTAGAGACGCAATTTGCCGCCATTTCGTCCAAAAAGCTGCTGTTCTGACCGAGGATGCACGTATTGCGTCACTTTCAAAGTCAATCATATCACCCAGATAGCAGAATTCTTTGACAGTACTTAGGGTTTCAAATTGATTAATTCGTAGAGTAGCATTCTGATTTGTGATAATTGGGAGGATTATTGCGTCTTGGACAAACATAATTAGTATTTAGGTATTTTCCAGGTCAAACAACGAATGCATCGATTGTTTCCGGTTTTTCGAGTAACAGACTTTTGGCCGGAAATAAAATGCTTTGTCTTGTCCACGATGATTTTCAAACCGCGTTTTTGCAAAGCTTTGTTCCAAGTATGAAACTTCTCAATAGACTGGAATTCCGTTTGAGCTGATATTACAAGGTCATTTGCATACAGCATATCCAATGGTACCATGGAACGAGTTTCTTGTAACCTCTTCTTACAGTACTCTATTATTAAAAAGGATGGGTTAAGTGGCGTGGCAAATTTTATCCGAAATTAGTCCTGGGCTTTTACTATTTTTCATCTCTCTTAGTGCAAGTGTCACTTACTGCATAACAAACTCCTCCAATGGACCAGCCACTGGGAGGAAATCTTCCGTTTCAAATGGATTTTTTTATTAAAAAGATTTTGGAAGTAGCATCGCCACTGCGAGAGAACATCTTGATCACAAGTCAGAGTTTTTCATCACATTTATTGAGCTTCGCTCCAACTGCATCCTTTTGATCATTTTCTTTTGCTTGGCAAGGCGGAATAATTTATGTCGATTCTGGTTTTTGAGAGATCACGACACCATTTCTGGCTGGATTCTTTTTCAGCTTCAGCAACTAGCTGTTTCACGACTGTGTTCTGCCTCCGATATATATCACCCGGTCTTCCTATTTTCCTGACCTCTTCCACTTTTTAACAAAATTTTTTTCTTTTCAACTCTTTCGCCGATTTTTTTGCTCCACCACCATGTTCTTCTTTTTCTCGCTGGTTTTCCGGGTGTTTAGCCACATACGTTTTTCGCTTCTTCTAGAAATGCTGATTTATAGTTTTCCCAGCTGGCCTGTATTTGATTTTTTTCCAGCTTCTTTCTTTTGCCTTTTTGTACTGATTTGGTTTTGACTTATGGTGGCAAATAGGAAATTTAAGGTAGTTAAGTTTGTGCTGAGTATTATATTCTCCGCCCTTGATAATCTTCAAATTTTTGACACAGCTTCTCTGCGACGATCGTGTTAGAATGAAATTAATATGAGTGAGTTTTCTCCACTCTTAAACGTTCAGTAACCATCTTCAGTAACCATCTTGATCACAATTCAGAGTTTTTCATCACATTTATTGAGCTTCGCTCCAACTGCATCCTTTTGATCATTTTCTTTTGCTTGGCAAGGCGGAACAATTTATGTCGATTCTGGTTTTTGAGAGATCACGACACCATTTCTGGCTGGATTCTTTTTCAGCTTCAGCAACTAGCTGTTTCACGACTGTGTTCTGCCTCCGATATATATCACCCGGTCTTCCTATTTTCCAGACCTCTTCCACTTTTTAACAAAATTTTTTTCTTTTCAACTCTTTCGCCGATTTTTTTGCTCCACCACCATGTTCTTCTTTTTCTCGCTGGTTTTCCGGGTGTTTAGCCACATACGTTTTTCGCTTCTTCTAGAAATGCTGATTTATAGTTTTCCCAGCTGGCCTGTATTTGATTTTTTCCAGCTTCTTTCTTTTGCCTTTTTTGTACTGATTTGGTTTTGACTTATGGTGGCAAATAGGAAATTTAAGGTAGTTAAGTTTGTGCTGAGTATTATATTCTCCGCCCTTGATAATCTTCAAATTTTTGACACAGCTTCTCTGCGACGATCGTGTTAGAATGAAATTAATATGAGTGAGTTTTCTCCACTCTTAAACGTTCAGTAACCATCTTCAGTAACCATCTTGATCACAATTCAGAGTTTTTCATCACATTTATTGAGCTTCGCTCCAACTGCATCCTTTTGATCATTTTCTTTTGCTTGGCAAGGCGGAACAATTTATGTCGATTCTGGTTTTTGAGAGATCACGACACCATTTCTGGCTGGATTCTTTTTCAGCTTCAGCAACTAGCTGTTTCACGGCTGTGTTCTGCCTCCGATATATATCACCCGGTCTTCCTATTTTCCAGACCTCTGCCACTTTTTAACAAAATTTTTTTCTTTTCAACTCTTTCGCCGATTTTTTTGCTCCACCAACATGTTCTTCTTTTTCTCGCTGGTTTTCCGGGTGTTTAGTCACATACGTTTTTCGCTTCTTCTAGAAATGCTGATTTATAGTTTTCCCAGCTGGCCTGTATTTGATTTTTTTCCAGCTTCTTTCTTTTGCCTTTTTTGTACTGATTTGGTTTTGACTTATGGTGGCAAATAGGAAATTTAAGGTAGTTAAGTTTGTGCTGAGTATTATATTCTCCGCCCTTGATAATCTTCAAATTTTTGACACAGCTTCTCTGCGACGATCGTGTTAGAATGAAATTAATATGAGTGAGTTTTCTCCACTCTTAAACGTTCAGTAACCATCTTCAGTAACCATCTTGATCACAATTCAGAGTTTTTCATCACATTTATTGAGCTTCGCTCCAACTGCATCCTTTTGATCATTTTCTTTTGCTTGGCAAGGCGGAACAATTTATGTCGATTCTGGTTTTTGAGAGATCACGACACCATTTCTGGCTGGATTCTTTTTCAGCTTCAGCAACTAGCTGTTTCACGACTGTGTTCTGCCTCCGATATATATCACCCGGTCTTCCTATTTTCCAGACCTCTTCCACTTTTTAACAAAATTTTTTTCTTTTCAACTCTTTCGCCGATTTTTTTGCTCCACCACCATGTTCTTCTTTTTCTCGCTGGTTTTCCGGGTGTTTAGCCACATACGTTTTTCGCTTCTTCTAGAAATGCTGATTTATAGTTTTCCCAGCTGGCCTGTATTTGATTTTTTTCCAGCTTCTTTCTTTTGCCTTTTTTGTACTGATTTGGTTTTGACTTATGGTGGCAAATAGGAAATTTAAGGTAGTTAAGTTTGTGCTGAGTATTATATTCTCCGCCCTTGATAATCTTCAAATTTTTGACACAGCTTCTCTGCGACGATCGTGTTAGAATGAAATTAATATGAGTGAGTTTTCTCCACTCTTAAACGTTCAGTAACCATCTTCAGTAACCATCTTGATCACAATTCAGAGTTTTTCATCACATTTATTGAGCTTCGCTCCAACTGCATCCTTTTGATCATTTTCTTTTGCTTGGCAAGGCGGAACAATTTATGTCGATTCTGGTTTTTGAGAGATCACGACACCATTTCTGGCTGGATTCTTTTTCAGCTTCAGCAACTAGCTGTTTCACGGCTGTGTTCTGCCTCCGATATATATCACCCGGTCTTCCTATTTTCCAGACCTCTGCCACTTTTTAACAAAATTTTTTTCTTTTCAACTCTTTCGCCGATTTTTTTGCTCCACCAACATGTTCTTCTTTTTCTCGCTGGTTTTCCGGGTGTTTAGCCACATACGTTTTTCGCTTCTTCTAGAAATGCTGATTTATAGTTTTCCCAGCTGGCCTGTATTTGATTTTTTTCCAGCTTCTTTCTTTTGCCTTTTTTGTACTGATTTGGTTTTGACTTATGGTGGCAAATAGGAAATTTAAGGTAGTTAAGTTTGTGCTGAGTATTATATTCTCCGCCCTTGATAATCTTCAATATTTTGACACAGCTTCTCTGCGACGATCGTGTTAGAATGAAATTAATATGAGTGAGTTTTCTCCACTCTTAAACGTTCAGTAACCATCTTCAGTAACCATCTTGATCACAATTCAGAGTTTTTCATCACATTTATTGAGCTTCGCTCCAACTGCATCCTTTTGATCATTTTCTTTTGCTTGGCAAGGCGGAACAATTTATGTCGATTCTGGTTTTTGAGAGATCACGACACCATTTCTGGCTGGATTCTTTTTCAGCTTCAGCAACTAGCTGTTTCACGGCTGTGTTCTGCCTCCGATATATATCACCCGGTCTTCCTATTTTCCAGACCTCTGCCACTTTTTAACAAAATTTTTTTCTTTTCAACTCTTTCGCCAATTTTTTTGCTCCACCAACATGTTCTTCTTTTTCTCGCTGGTTTTCCGGGTGTTTAGCCACATACGTTTTTCGCTTCTTCTAGAAATGCTGATTTATAGTTTTCCCAGCTGGCCTGTATTTGATTTTTTTCCAGCTCCTTTCTTTTGCCTTTTTTGTACTGATTTGGTTTTGACTTATGGTGGCAAATAGGAAATTTAAGGTAGTTAAGTTTGTGCTGAGTATTATATTCTCCGCCCTTGATAATCTTCAAATTTTTGACACAGCTTCTCTGCGACGATCGTGTTAGAATGAAATTAATATGAGTGAGTTTTCTCCTCTCTTAAACGTTCAGTAACCATCTTCGCGGCGTTTTTTTTTAAAGAAAGTGTTAAGGACGGCTAGATTTTGTAACAGGCAGAAATTGAGAAGTCTGACCTTCTGAACCAAAACAAAACAGGCCAATTTCGCCGTCAAATTCCTGGCGCCCACCTCCATTATGTCCGTTCATTTGGTTCTCCACACAGGAAAATATTTTTTTAGTCAGGTAGAGATGACATAGTATCATCCAGCGTGTTATGAGAATCTTCTTTTTCCGAAATCACACATATAGTGTCTTCTAGCGTGTTATGAAAATCCTCTTTTTCGAATCATCTATACCAGCCTGTGATGCATATGCAGATACATCATTACTTACAATTTGCCCTAATACAAGTTTAAGGCGCATAATACCTTCATTTATTCTACTGACTTCGAGTGCGTTTTCAGTAAGTCGACCCTTCATGGCTTTTGCAACACCATTTTTGCCTTTTGAGTTTCCTCACCAGAAAATCTGAAACTTAAGGTCGTCATCTCCAAATTTTTTTGATATGCTTTCTGTAAATCGAGCTTCTAGCAGACAGCACACTGATAATTTTCTTCTTTCTAGAGCTTCATATGTCTCAAACCAACTTCTTGGTTCCTTTCTTAAATCTGTCTATTATCTATCGGTCTATCTATTATTTAATTTGCGTTTCATGTGACACATGAAAAAATTCCCTATGTTGGCGTGTGTCAGAAGATTTTGCGTTTGCATGTTTAAATTTTTTCAACGTATATTGTTTCGCATGTCTAACTTGTTTTTGGCGTTAGTAATCGTAAATGGCGTTTTTATGATTTTTCTTTTTTAATTTTTTTATATGAAAAACAACTACCCAAACATAAATTTTTCATAACTGTAGTGGGATACTCTCAGGGTACACCCAGGTGTTGCAAATATGGCGTCCAATCATGATTGCTCAAATCCAAATGATTTTTCAGATATGGCCTTTATGATTTTTTCATTATTTTCTTCAAAAAACTTAATTATAAATAAATTAACCGAACTTGAAATTCTCAAACCTGTAGTGGGGTGCTGTCAGGGTACACTCAGGGGTTGCAAGCCTGGCGTGCATCCAAGTATGACGGCTCGAATCCTTTTGATTTTAGAGATATTGTGTTTTTATATGATTTTTTCGTTTTTTCAAAAAAATTAGATATGAAAAACTAACCGGATTTGAAATTCTCAATCCTGTGGTAGACTAATAGAAATTGAAATTTTTAACTCTATCGCGGGGTGCTGTCAGAAAATAATATAAGGTAGCAGGTCTGCCCTCTGACTTATCTGCTTAAATTTTTTCGTTTTTCGAGATATGACTCTTTTTGAAATAGAAATCTTTGATTAATGAGACCAGTTTATCTTCTCGGTTGCAATAAATATATGGCTGTTTTAGTACATGTTTTATGAGGCTTTTTTACTTTCAACGATCTGTTTTTTGAAGCCTCGTAGGTGGAAGTCATGCGCTAGTCAGATATTTAATTGCAGGCTTCACTATCTCGCCATGTTTAAGGTTTTTATTGTATCTTTTTTGCATGTTTAACAAAAGAATTTTTTCACGTTGAGATAAATCGTATAATGCAATGGATAACATTTTTTTTCAGTCTGGACTCACTGTTGACTTCAGAGTTTTCAAAATAGAAGCTCAATACTGTTATGCTGTTAGGTTTTCTGCATGGGTTACGAATTGGGCCTCCAATTATGACTGGTCCAATTCTCGTTGTTTTGAAAATATGTCGTGTTTTCTGATTTTTTTCAGAAAACTTAGAACTGAAAATTTTCTTAATCTGAAATTCGAAGTTTTCAAATCTGTAGTTGGACGCTGTCACGGTACTCCCTGGGGCTGCCAGTTTTGCCTTCAAAAATGACTGCTCAAATCCTTGTAGTTTTCGAGATATGACGTTTTTGTTTTTATGTTTTCGAAAAAGTGAAATATATAATTCTCAATTAAAGTTGAATTTTTAGCCTTGTTGTTGGGGGCTGTCAGAGTACTCTCAGGAGTTGAGAATCTTGCCTCCAAACACGACTGTTCAAATCTTCGCAGTTTTCCAGATATGACGTTGTTTATGGTTTTTCAATAAGTTTTTTCGAAAAATACAATTTTAAAGTTTCTCGAAATTCGCAACGCTGCCTGCAAATTTGACTGCTCGTTTTTTTTTGTAGTTATCCAGATATGACATTTTTTAGATTTTTCAATAGTTTTTCAGAACACTGAAATATAATTCTTAAATATTGTTGAATTCTTAACCTTGTTGTTGGGGGTTTTCAGAGTACTCTTAGGAGTTGCGATTCTTGCCTCCAAGTACGACTGCTCAAATTTTCGCAGTTTTCCAGTTATGGCGTTTTTATCGATTTTTTTACAAAAAATTTAGATATAAAAAGTAAACCGAACTTGAAAGTTTCAACCCTATAGTGGGGTGCTGTCAGAATACAATCAAGTAATACGATTCTAGCGTTTAACTAAGTTGACTGAACTCCTTTTTGTTTTCGAGATGTGGAGTTTATGATTTTCGTCTTTTTTTCAAAAAAATTAGATATATATCGAAACTTAGATATACAAACAATCTAATTTGAAATTCTCAACCATCTAGTGGGGTACACTCAGGGGTTGCAAATCAAGCGTCAAGTTATGTTTCCTCAAATCCTTCTGGTTTTCTAGATATGGCATGTTTCTGATTTTTTTTTCTCAAAATTTTTAAATTTTAAAAACTAACCGAATTTGAATTTCTGAATCCTGTAGTGAAGTATTGCCAGATTATAAATTCAGAGAATGAAAATCTGAAGTCTAAGTGTGACGGCTCGAATACTTTAGGTATTCGAGATATGGAGTTTTTTTTTCAAATATCTTAGATATAAATAAATTAACCGAACTTGAAATTCTCAACCCTATAATGGTGGGTTGTCAAGGTACTTTTAGAGACAGCAAATTTGATATCCAAGTATGACAGCTCAATTTTTTTTTGTTTTAATGTAAATGGCGTCTTGGAACTTTTCCATTTTTTTCAAAACTTAAAAAACCAACCGAACTTCGTCAGGGTACACCCAGGGGTTGCATTTCTGATATCCAAGTATGACTGCTCCAGTCCTTTTGTTTTTCGTGATATGGCGTTTTTTATGATTTTTTTTTCAAAAATTTTATATAAAAAAAAGACTAACAGAACTTCAAATTCTCAACCAAATGGCGGGGTGCTGTCAGGGTGCACTCAAGTGTTACAGTTCTTACCTCCAAATATGGCTGCTACTACCCTTTTGGTTTCAGAGATATAGTAATTTTTATGATTTTATTAATCTGGCCTCTAACTTTTCCTGCTCAGTTCTTTTTTTTTTCTGAGATATGTTGTTTCTCAATTTTTTTTTCAAATGCTTTTTCAGAAAAACTTAGATATAAAAACAACTAATATAAATTGAAATCTTTAACCCTATCGCGGTGTGCTGTCAGAACAATATAAGGTAGCAGGTCTGCCGTCTACCTTATCTGCTCAAATCATTTCGGTTTTCGAGATGACGCTTTTTGAAATAGAAACCCTTGATTGATGAGCCCAGTTTATCTTCACGGTTGCAATAAATATATGGCTGTTTTAGTACATGTTTTAGAAATCTTTTTTTTTCACCAATCTATTTGAGGCCTCGAAGGTGGAAGTCATGCGCTAGGTTTTTCGCGTATCATTTTTGCATGTTTAACAAAACAATTTTTTCACGAGCTATATCGAATGTATAAATTATTTTTTCAGTTTTAACTCACGTTTTAACTCAATTTTTTATTTTTAGAAAACTAAGAACTGAAAGCTTTTCAATCTGAAATTCGAAGTTCCCAAACCTGTAGTTGGAAGATGTCAGGGTACTCCCAGTAGTCAGGGTAATCCTTGTAGTTTTCGAGATATGACGTTTCTTTTTGATTTTTCAAAAAGTTTTCAGGAAACTTAAACGAAACTTTTTTCTTCAAAATCTGAAACTCCTAACCCTATAGGTGGGGTTGCCCTGTAGGTGGGGTTGCAGAGTACTCTCAGGGGTTGCAAACCTTTCCTCCTTTTTTGACTGCTCTTATCCTTGTAGTTTTCGAGACATGATGTTTTGTTTTTTTTTTTTCAATAAATTTTCAAAAAACTTGAATTAATTTTTTTTCGTCAATTTGAAATTCTCTACCCTCTAGTTGGGTGCTCCAAAAACGACTGCTCAAATTGTCGCAGTTTTCTAGATTTGACGTTGTTTATTGTTTTTTCAACAAACTTTTTCAAATAATAAAATTTTGAAGTTTCTCGAAAATCGCAACGCTGTAGAGTCCTGTTGACTACTGTGAGAGTAGTATCAGGGGTTGCAAATTTGACTGCTCAGTTTTTTGTAGTTATCCAAAAAACTGAAGTATAATTCTTGAATAATTTTGAATTCTTAACCTTGTAGTTAGGGGCCGTCAGAGTTGCGAATCTTGCCTCCAAGTTTGACTGCTGTAATCTGTGCGGTTTTCGGGATATGGCCTTTTTTATTTTGTTTCGAAAAAGTGAAATATATAATTCTCAATTAAAGTTGAATACTTAGCCTTGTTGTTGGGGGCTGTCAGAGTACTCTCAGGAGTTGAGAATCTTGCCTCCAAACACGACTGTTCAAATCTTCGCAGTTTTCCAGATATGACGTTGTTTATGTTTTTTCAATAAGTTTTTTCGAAAAATACAATTTTAAAGTTTCTCGAAATTCGCAACGCTGCCTGCAAATTTGACTGCTCGTGTTTTTGTAGTTATCCAGATATGACATTTTTTTGATTTTTCTATAGTTTTTCAGAACACTGAAATATAATTCTTTAATAATGTTGAATTCTTAACCTTGTTGTTGGGGGTTTTCAGAGTACTCTCAGGAGTTGAGAATCTTGCCTCCAAACACGACTGTTCAAATCTTCGCAGTTTTCCAGATATGACGTTGTTTATGTTTTTTCAATAAGTTTTTTCGAAAAATACAATTTTAAAGTTTCTCGAAATTCGCAACGCTGCCTGCAAATTTGACTGCTCGTGTTTTTGTAGTTATCCAGATATGACATTTTTTTGATTTTTCTATAGTTTTTCAGAACACTGAAATATAATTCTTTAATAATGTTGAATTCTTAACCTTGTTGTTGGGGGTTTTCAGAGTACTCTCAGGAGTTGAGAATCTTGCCTCCAAACACGACTGTTCAAATCTTCGCAGTTTTCCAGATATGACGTTGTTTATGTTTTTTCAATAAGTTTTTTCGAAAAATACAATTTTAAAGTTTCTCGAAATTCGCAACGCTGCCTGCAAATTTGACTGCTCGTGTTTTTGTAGTTATCCAGATATGACATTTCTTTGATTTTTCAATAGTTTTTCAGAACACTGAAATATAATTCTTTAATAATGTTGAATTCTTAACCTTGTTGTTGGGGGTTTTCAGAGTACTCTCAGGAGTTGAGAATCTTGCTTCCAAATACGACTGCTCAAATCGTTGCAGTTTTCTAGATATGACGTTGTTTATTGTTTTTTCAACAAACTTTCCAGATAATAAAGTTTTGAAGTTTCTCGAAAATCGCAACGCTTTAGAGTTCTGTTGACTACTGTGAGAGTAGTATCAGGGGTTGCAAATTTGACTGCTCGGTTTTTTGTAGTTATCCAAAAAACTGAAGTATAATTCTTTAATAATTTTGAATTCTTAACCTTGTAGTTAGGGGCCGTCAGAGTTGCGAATCTTGCCTCCAAGTTTGACTGCTGTAATCTGTGCGGTTTTCGGGATATGGCCTTTTTTATTTTGTTTCGAAAAAGTGAAATATATAATTCTCAATTAAAGTTGAATACTTAGCCTTGTTGTTGGGGGCTGTCAGAGTACTCTCAGGAGTTGAGAATCTTGACTCCAAACACGACTGTTCAAATCTTCGCAGTTTTCCAGATATGACGTTGTTTATGTTTTTTCAATAAGTTTTTTCGAAAAATACAATTTTAAAGTTTCTCGAAATTCGCAACGCTGCCTGCAAATTTGACTGCTCGTGTTTTTGTAGTTATCCAGATATGACATTTTTTTGATTTTTCAATAGTTTTTCAGAACACTGAAATATAATTCTTTAATAATGTTGAATTCTTAACCTTGTTGTTGGGGGTTTTCAGAGTACTCTCAGGAGTTGAGAATCTTGCCTCCAAACACGCCTGTTCAAATCTTCGCAGTTTTCCAGATATGACGTTGTTTATGTTTTTTCAATAAGTTTTTTCGAAAAATATAATTTTAAAGTTTCTCGAAATTCGCAACGCTGCCTGCAAATTTGACTGCTCGTGTTTTTGTAGTTATCCAGATATGACATTTCTTTGATTTTTCAATAGTTTTTCAGAATACTGAAATATAATTCTTTAATAATGTTGAATTCTTAACCTTGTTAGTGGGGGTTTTCAGAGTACTCTCAGGAGTTGAGAATCTTGCTTCCAAATACGACTGCTCAAATCGTCGCAGTTTTCTAGATATGACGTTGTTTATTGTTTTTTCAACAAACTTTCCAGATAATAAAGTTTTGAAGTTTCTCGAAAATCGCAACGCTTTAGAGTTCTGTTGACTACTGTGAGAGTAGTATCAGGGGTTGCAAATTTGACTGCTCGGTTTTTTGTAGTTATCCGAAAACTGAAGTAAAATTCTTTAATTGTTGAATTCTTAACCTTGTAGTTAGGGGCTGTAAGAGTTGCGAATCTTGCCTCCAAGTTCGACTGCTGAAATCTGTGCGGTTTTCGAGATATGGCGTTTTTTTATTTTGTTTCGAAAAACTGAATGTTTAATTTTTTTTTCAAAAGAAAAATTCCTGTCCCTGTAATAAGGGCGAGTTGCGATTCTTGCCTCAGATTATGACTGCTCAATGTTTTGCGGTTTTCGAGATAAAAGTTGTAGAAAATTGAAAATTGAAGTTTCTCAAAATTCCTAATATTCCTAACCCTGTAATTAGGGGATGCTAGAATACTCAGTTTTTGTGGTTTTCCAGAAATGACGATTTGGGTTCCTAGCCCTGTAGTTGGGGGTTGTCATAGTACTCAAGAGTTGCTAATCTTGCCTCGAAATATAAACTTGCCTCAAATATTCCAGATTTGATGTTTTTATGTGTTTTCAGAATTTTTTTTATAAAACTTAAATCTGAAGTTTCTGAAAATTTGAAATTCCCTAAGCTGTAGTTTGGTACTGTGGGTACTCTCAGGAGTTGCAAATCTTGCGCCCAAATGCGACTGCTCACTTGCTGTCATTTTCCGAGATCTGATTTTTTTTTCGTCATTCATTTAAAAATTTTCAAAGAATGCATATCTTGTTTCCAATATACGCGGTTTTTTATCAGTTGTCAAAACTTCGAAGCACCGGAGGTGCGTTACACGTTAGTTTTATTTAAATTCAACTGTTAGAAGTTAAACTAATTGCGCTCTCCAATTACGTGTGCGGAAATAGCGCAAAAAAAACGTGAACGACTTCTACTTTCGAAAGTGGATTTTAGCTCGAAGGTTACCCAGCGGAATAACAAATATACTCTTTCATTGAAAAGTTTTCTTAAATTGGGTTTTATCTAAAAACAGTCAGTCTTAATTTGTTATTGCAATTCAAAGAGCTTCAACCTGATGTACTTTTTCTCAGGTTTTCGAAAATTGTTCCAAAGTTTATTTGGTATTTTTAATTTTTTTTGATCTGTTCAAATCTTATTAAGTGTCAATGATTTTTAATAATCCACCGCCTCCAGAAGATCTTAGATCTGCGTCTGAGTAGCTCGACTGCATAAGTATTTCATACTTACCATTTGCATCTGCGTAGATATAAGGCAAAAATTTGAATTAAATGTAGATTAAATGTACCGCAACATCATTTAAACCTCATATATGTTTTCTTTGGTTGGATATTACCATACCTGACTCGTTTTGTCTTTGTGTTTCAAAAAGCGCCGCAATCATGGTGCGCGTTGTAGTTTAGAACCTCTGTAATATCAAGTGTTTTTTACGTGATTTCTTTTCAGGTGACGGTGGTGTGTTTTCATCCGTCCAAAGAAGGTTTGGTCGCATTCGGCACTGAAGATGGCAAAGTGGGGCTGTATGACGTCACAAACAACAGAGGGGCATCCACTTCCACTACATTCCACTCGTCAACTGTGTATGCCCTCTCCTTCGGGCCGGCGCCTGAAACTGTTACTGATGATACTGCGGACAGCAATGAAACAGAGCAATCGGAAGAAAAATCAACAGGAGTTAAGGTAAGCCATTCGCACATTAAAAGAGACAAGTATTTGAGATAAATGTTATTTGTCTGCTACGAAAACTTTGCCTGATAACTCTGTAGATAACTCAAATCTTCCTGAAATCTGAGTACTTGAGCAGTTAAACTTGGCTCTTTTTGCATGTACAACTCTTTTCTATCATTCGAATTGTTTTGAACAGTCAATTTTTGCTGCTTTCTTTGGGTTTTAATGAACTTGTTGACGGAACTAAGTTACTTATTTGTTCCCTCAATAAAATTGATATCGTCCCTAATGAAAATTGAAAATGGGGAGGAACTTTGTATTCGGGTGTTTTAGTTTTTTCTTTTCGGTTTGCACGCATAATCAGGTACCACAAATAATCATCGGAATGGGTCGAGTGCTATATTATATTGAAGCCCTTTCAGTCGTGATTCGAACTCTATCAAAAAACCTGTTTGAAGTTTTTGATTTGGTCTATTTTCTCGCTAATAAGGTGAGCGTGCAGGCTTACAGTAGCTTTTTTATGCTTAATTTGAGCCGTGAAAATTTAATGTAAATTAGTTTTTGGAGTTTTCAGTGCCATTTTGGGAATCAAAAACTACAAAAAAAATTTTGCAAAAACTTTACCATTTGGCCTATTTGTTATGTTTGTCGAATCTATTCATGTTTTATTTTTTCGTTATGATCTTTTTATCAAACCACACAGTAAAAACTACACTGGTTTCAGGGGCGTATTTAGAGGGAGGGGGGGGGCGGACGCCCCCTCCACTCGGATTCGACCCCCTGCCGACCCAAAGGGTCCCCCTTTGGTACTTTTTAAGAAATCCATTTTTGGCTGACCGACCCTAAAATTTTTCTAAAGGCACCTTGGGCGCCAATATATACTGTTTTTGAGGGGGAGCGCGCGCCAAAAAAAACTGATTTTTTTGTCAAATTTTTTCAAAAAGTGCCCAAAAACGGCATTTTTGACCTGTTTTTTTTTTTCAAAAATTTTCCTGCGGCGCAAAAAATTTGACGAAAACAGCATCTTTTTAGTGCTTTCGGAGAGCTCGGAAAATCAATTTGGTCGACCTAAAAAAAGGTCAAAATTGTCGAAAATTTTTGAAAATCAGCCTCCCCTCGAGAAAATCCTAGATCCGCGCCCCTGACTGATTTGAAAAAAAACTTTTTTAAGTCTATAATCGGATCTTTGTGCTACTTGCATGGTAACCGGCTATCCTTGTTTAACAAAGAACTGTGGGATGCAACGGAAGACAAAGTTTCTAATGAATGAGGCTAGATATTTGACAACAGTTCCATCAGATCAATCTTTTAGTGGACTCAAAGCAATTATCAAGACAGAAAGCTCAGATGCGCTTGCATAATGTCTCCTCGGTTCTGGGAAGGTTGTAACTTGTATCAGACCTACTTATTTTGAGTACAATACCCTGAATTTACATGTTTTTTTATACTTTTGCTGATTCTTTGAGTCATGCTTGAATAAATACTCTTATAAAGGTCTTGATGATTTTTCGTTTTTTTTTCAGAAAAAAGTCTTTAAATTTTGTTCAGGCTCAACTTTGATTTTTCGTGGTTTGAGTTTTGATTTTTTTCCGTATTACTATTTCCTTTCCTGTTAAAAGGAAGAAACTCCACTATCGAACAGCAAAAGTGTTAAAGGTCACAAAAAACGATTAACTTCTAGTTTCGAAAGTTTATTTTAATTTGAAGATTCCCAGATAAATTGATCCAGTTTTTTCAAGTGGCTTAACTTTATCATAAAAGTAAAAAATTTGAAGTTTGAAAGTTCAAATTTTTTTGCTCACTGCTCATTGTCTCTTTTCCAACTGTCTGTTGACTATGTTTTAGATTTTTGATTTTTCATTTCTGAATGGCTGATATTCTTTTTTTCATCACTAGGGGCCTCCAGTGGAAGAGGCCCTCCCCCTTCTCTCTGGGGCTCAAGTTTAACTCTAACTGGATGGCTAAGTATTTTGGTGCGTAATCGTACCCAAAATGAAAAATCAGTCCTCTACTCTTATTACCAAAATAAAAGTCGCGTATCCCAAATCTTTTTAATTGGTCAAAGACTACTTTAGCCGGCTCTCGGTTAAAATCTCGCCGGTTTAAGCATCGCTATGATAATCTGCTCTATGATTGTGTTGCGTCTCGTCCTGGTAATAAATATTTGATTCTTCTGTTCGTTGGCCCAGCTTTCAACCAAACATAATTCAAGATTAAGTTTTTATTTTGGGTCCTCGGAACGTTGGGATCTACAGATATTCACCAGTAATACTCATTTTCATTGACGATCTTCTTGATTTACCGGATTCATGTAGCTGCTATTGTCATGCCGATGAAACTAAATTTATGGTGTATTAAAGTGTATTAAAGTTATGGGCGTTTGATAATCAACTGAGTTTTGTTTCCTTCATCAAAGACATGTTTCCTTCCTTTGAATGCTACTAAAGACCTGAAGTTGTTTGTCAGATGCAGTGTGATATAGTTGAAAAGGACTGTGACTGATCTTGGACTCGAAGTGCACACAAACTTGAAGCGAGATGAACACATTGCTAAAAAAAAGCTTTTAAAAGCTAGACGAATTTTCAATTATCTGCGAGATAGCATCTCAAAAAATGTCCCTTCTGGAGTAAAGTTTAATCTGTTCAAAACTTGTGTTTTTCTATAGTTTTATATGGGCATCCAGCTTGGTTTAAAACAGCTTAATACGGTTATCCAGTTTGGTTTAAAAAATAGCTTAATTTCAGGGACATAGGTGGTCATATGGCTGGTTACCTTTTTGTACTCTCTTTCAATATTCGATTTCCTTGCGAATTCCTTACCAGCTCATCAAAATAGATATCCGTTTTCTTGAGACCATCATGTTAGACCTCAACTGCATTCATTTTGATGATTATTTCTGACTTAAAACATCGGAGGAGCCTTCGGAGCACCCAGATTTTTCGATCGAAGCAGCGGTTTGTGCACAAGCAGTTGACAACAAATTCGTCTTTTTCTTCAGAGTTATTGATTGTGTCAACGATTTTGTTTAACTATTCAGCATCATACCAATAGACCCGCCATCAAACTTGAAGCGTTTAATACGAACCTCGCTTCAGAAGCTCTGCAGAACCGTATACAACCTGCACAGAATTTTTACCTGGTACTTGAAGTGGCGATGCTGCTCATGTGTTTGCTGAACCAATTTGTAATTTGAGTAATTGAAGTCATTTACTACTACTACTACAACTAAATTCTGTGTTCATTGTTGATACAAGTTGCGCTCCCTTTTTCACGTAAACTTTTCAGTTGTTTGTATAATTATTATTTTTGAATCGGTAAAATTGCTCTGACTTTTGATTAAACTTGCCAAAGCCAGTGTGTTGTAATCGGGAACTACGTTTTTTCCCCGTAAACAACTTATCTTTCAAATCTATTAGCTTTTCTGACTTGTTTTATTATTGAATCTTAACATCATGCTGCTGGTTCTCCGTTGGCCTTGAGGTAACGAGGTTGCCTTTGAACCCTAGTGTCTGGGGTTGCGTCCCAGCTGGACCTTGTTTTTGTAGTGTGTATGAAATTAAAAACTTTTCCGGAATAAAATGAAAAGTCGGACTTCTGTTTGTCGGCTCAAATTTTAATTTTGTGGTCTTAGTTACCACATCACGGATTTTTTTCGCTGTAACAAATTTTCAATATAATTGGATGTGTTGTTTATTATAGTTTCAAGGGGACTTCAAACTTATTTACAAATCTTTTTTTTCCGGCTCAACTGATGTCTGTTCGAAGATTATCGGCTTCGTTTCGGTTCCGTAAGTTTTATTCCGTCGCTAATTTAATATTCGATTAATTTGCTTGGCATGTTTGCCTAAAATGAATTTTTATCGAGGCATACTAAATAGACATACTTTAGTAGACATAGTTTTTTTATTTGACTAGATTTTGTTCCACTTATTTTAATCCATGTTGTGTTTAATCTATGTAGTGTGTTGTATCGCAAGTGATGCGAAGCTCCGGCTCGCCTGTGTCAAAAAGTTGAAGTAAGATTTTGGAAATAAAATTAATTCCTCGTATAGTTGAAATTAGAAATTCCGTTTGAAGAATAGATCAAGCTTTTTAGTGGGAGACGAATATTTTGGTATTGAACGGTTATTTTAGACTAATAAGAAGTACGTCGACTTGTACAGCTGTGCGAGTGATGGTAAAGTCTTCATTCACAACCCCTCAGCACTCAATGAAGCTGCCAGAAATCTGAACTCTATTTTGGAAACAAAACACGGCAAAGCATTTGACGAGCAGAGAAGCGCAATCAGCTGGAGCCACGATAACTTACATTTGGCAGTCGGAAATAACAATGGAACAGTGGAAATATTGGATTCAAATCTAAATTATGTTGCTATAATAGAGCTACATACAAGTGCAATATATCATTTAGCATGGCAGTATCCTGATGTCAATGATGCGCAAGAAAGCTCCGTTTGGTTAGCCGTCAGTTCAAAAAACGACATGAAAATCAACGTTGTCGATATTTCGAGTATCTTGAGGCAAAAGCAAGATAAAAATGCAGAAACTGGCAATGAAGCTCCAGTTATTTCGAATGTTTTTTGTCAGTTGTTCGGTCACAAGAAGAAAATTGGCAAGATTCAATGGTCGCCTCACGAGAGACAAACACTTCTCTCAACTTCAAACGATGGGAGCGTGCAAATGTGGAAAATTTCACCGTCGGGTAACTTGATATACTTTTCTAAATAATTAAGCTGAATAGGGCAGTATTGTTGACATTTTTCTCGGCCAGTCTGTAGGATGTGGTTTGCGAAGATGCTATTTCAAATAAGATACCCGATATGTGAGTTTTTGTTTGGAACGAAATTACTTTTAAATCATACATAAAATTGCAAAAATGAATACGCCTGCTTAGGTCAATATGAGTGTGCTGGAAACTATCTCCAGAATGCAGATGCATCTGCAACATGTGCCAAGTTCTCCTTGTCTGATTCGGACTTAATTTACTCTGGAGGAACTGACTTCATTATGCATTGTTGGCGTCCTTCAAAACAAGAAAGAAAAGCCCCAGAAGTTTTCAAGAGTAACGTTTTAATAGATATTGAAAATGCTGGCCTTGTAGAGAATCGTTCGGAAGTAATGCCTGATATGAATGGGAATCATATCGCAAATGATGCTGATAACGAGCAAAGTTCGCTCAATGAAGCGAAGACACAGAAAGAGTCATCGGGTTTTGAAAATATCAGAGGCACCGCTATCACTCCGAAAGCAGACGAAGGTGCAGGTGATTCGAAAGTTAGTCTCGCGCGACGACCGAAGCTGAAAACTTTTCTGAAACAATTAGGAAATAGTCCGAAAGTCTTTCAGGCCATTCAAGAAACAAGAAAAGTGTTCGAATCCAAAGAAAAGGCGAAGAATGTAACGGAAAATCCTGACAATGTTGGTGTTGAAAACTACGATGGTGATAGCGAAGATTCTTTTCACGGAATGTTCTGTGGGGCTAGTGGTGCTGTAGGTTTGTTGAAAAGTGAGGCTAAATTATGCGAGGAAGCGAGCGATTTTGAAGGGCAATCTGATGTGCTGCTTTTACAAGGCAGTGTAGAACAGGCTATCGATGTGGCAATCGCAAAAGGTACTTGCATGTATTTTTTACTCAAGCGAGCTTGCGAGTGTTATAAGGTCAATTCACTTTTTTCAAGCAAAGTCCCACCTTCTAGAGGGAATTTTATGCCTTAATTGGCCAGCATTTGATCTAACTGTACTTTTAATTAAAGTCTAATCTTTGTTACCTATGGGTGAAAATTGAGGAAATGGCGGTTTCATGGTCAAGTGGTTATGACCAGGGTTACCAACTGGTCTTTTTTTATAGTTACCGGTCACTACTGGTCTCTAAAACTCTACTTTTTTTACTGGTCGCTTTTTTAATGGTATCACCCTTTGGTACTATTTTGACATTTATTCTCGGCCAACTGATCCTAAAATTTCTTTTTAAGGCGCATTTGGCGCAAATATACTTTTATTTTGGTCAAAACCTTCCAAATTTGACATTTGTGCCTGTTTTTTTTTCGAAAATCTGCCTGCTGCGCAGAAGATTTAGTCAAAAAAGTGTCTCTTAAAATGTGGAGGCACTTTATATTCGGGTGTGTTTTAGTTTATTTTGTTTTACACGCAAAATCAGGTGACGCAAATAATCATCGGATTAGGTCAAGATATCGGAATATCATATTGAAGCCTTTCAGTTGTGATTCGAACGACATTAAAAAGTATTCTCAGTGTCGGGAAAAATCAGTTAAAATATTTTGATTTTTGGTGTAATTTCTAGCTAATAAAGTGAAGCTAAGCAGTCGTACAAAAGCTTATTTAAGCTTAATTTAAGCTTTGAAAACTTAGTTTTACTCGAGAAACGTAGTTTTTTAGTGCCATTTTGTGAATCAAAAACTTAAAAACTCAAACAATTTCTGCAAAAAAAATTCGTTTTTCTAGGCCTTTTGCTACAAAAACTGTTTTCCAATTGGCTTAGTTATTTCAAACTTGCGAATATGTCTAAGTTCTATTTTTCGTTTAGAGTCGTTTCTCAGACCGCGCAGAATAAACGACACTAATTTGAAAATTTGTTTTTAAGACTATGGTCGGAACATTCTGTGTTACTTGCACAGTAACTGGCTATACTTGTTGTCACTTGTTTTTGTCACTTGTTTTTTGTCCATTGTGAGCTTTTCCCATTATATTTTGACAAATTCGCTACTTTTTTGTCGACCAGTTGGTTACCCTGGTTGTGACATGTGACTTTACTCGGAGGCACCGGAATCAATCAAAGTTGGTAACCATGGTTATGACACGTGGCTTTGCTCCGGAGGCACTGGGATCAATCAAATGCGCGGAAACATGAATATCATTACGCTTGTGATAAGCAAGCGTTATCAAACTGGAAGATAGACTTTTTCGGGTTAACAACTATTTTAACAAGCTGTTGAATCACCTGATCTTCACACCTTCTCTGAATATGTTCCAGGTTGCTTCCCTCTTGGCCTGGAGATAAAACAGTCGCCTTTGTATCTTAAGATCTGGGGTTCGAGTCGTGGCCGGATCTTGTTTTTTTTTTCAGTATCAAGGGATTGGAAAAAAAAATTTCTAAAAAAAGATCTGTTGGTTTTTTGTTTGTTCGCTCAGGTTTTGTGGGCTAAATTGCCATAACGGATTTTGGTTTGCTGTAGAAAATTTTCCTTGTAGTTGCAGGTGCAAATGTTTTTCATATTCTAGTTTCAAGGGGGGACTTGAAAGATTTTTTTTTAAATTCATAAAAACTTTCTGTTCGGCTCAGTTAGTGTCTTCTCAAAGATGGTCGGCTTAGTTGCTACATCACTGATTGTCGGCTTTGTTTCTTTTCGTAAATTTTGTTCCGTTGTTGCTGATTAATAGTTCAAGTGTGCGGCATGTTTTCTGGAATTAACTTCTATCGAGACGTATGAAAGTTAATATGACCTATTATTTTTTTTTTTCATTTTTGGCTCGATGTTTTTTTTTATGTTAGTGTTGTATCGCAAGTGGCGCGAAGCTCTGCTTCGCGTCTGCGTTAGTTGTTTGAATTAAAAAGGAGAAGCAGTTGCTGAGCAAGTAGTACGCAATCTTCGGAACACCTTGCTGAAAGAAAATCAAATGTTCTCGAAACTTCCTGTCATTTTTGTAAGATACTGATTTAATTTTTTTTTAAAAATGCGCAGATAAGAGCTAATAACCGCTAGATTAACTGAAAAATGGCAGTAGTCATTTTGTAAGGTTGGTTGGTAGGCTCGATAACATAATGAACTTTGTATTCGCGTGTTATAGTTTTTTTTTTGTTCATGCAAAATCAGGTACCAGAAATAATCATTGGAATGGGTCGAGTGATATATCATTTTAAAGCCCTTTCATTCGTGATTTAAACGATAATAAAAGAATTACAAAAATTTGTCCCATTGTTGAGAAAAATCTGTTTAAAATGTATGAGTTTTAGTCCAATTTCGAGCGAGTACAGCTTTCGAGTAACGTTCGTTATATTTAAATATTGGCCATTTAGGCTAAAAAATGGTTTTTTAACAAGAAAATCAATTTTGGAAGCTTCATGAAGCGCTTTCTTGTTCCTAAAAGTTTTCTTACAATTTTTAATGTTTTGTTTTGACCTTTATTTTGTTTTCGTTTATTATAGGTCTTGCTGATTTTTTAAATTTTTTTTCAGGAAAATTCTAAAATTTTGATGCACTTAGGTATAATGCACTTTTTGAGTTCAGTTGAAAATCATCTGCTCAACGTGACGTAAATAGCACTCTTCCAATACGAACGTGGAAATGGCGCAAAAAATGTGAATGATTTCTAGTTTCGAAAGTGGAATTTATTTTTACGGTTTCCCAGCGGAATAAAAACTACCTTTTGATCCAATTTTCTTAAGTTGGGTTTATGTTATCAAAAAAGCGCCAATCATAAATTGTTCTAGAAATTCAAAGAGCAGAAAGAGTATCAATTTTTTTCTTTGAAAATCGAAAGTTGAGATTTTTTCAAGAAAGTCAGTGTTTTTTATGTTTACTTGCGTTCATTAATTGTTTCCGATCTTCGATTGGCTCTGTTTGATTTTTTGATGACAATTTTAGTTTTTTGTGCCTAATTCACTAAGTTTTTCTGCGTTTGTGTAGCTCTATAATCATACCACTCATTTTTTTGTACCTTTTTTACGAATGTGATCGGAACACTGTGCTAATTGCTAAGCAACTGGCTATCCTTGTTGTCATTTGTCCTGGTTCACCCTTTTCTAAAGTTTAGCCCCATTTTCGGGTTTTATCATTTTTTGTATCAATGTTCCAGGTTCATTAAGTGAAAAGCACATTGCGGCTTCGTTCATGGGTGGTTTCAAGTTGTGGCGCAAATGTGTGGAGGCATTGCTTGATCAGAGCAGAAAAAACGGAAACGTGAATGACGCATGTCAGTACCTGTTAATGTTGAACCGAGTACACCAAGCGATCAAGCTGATGGCAGATAACGGAAAGTGAGTTATGGAAATAAATTTACACCAGCAAATGAATTTTAAATACTTTTTTTTGTGGGTGAAAAGCTTTGCAATCAATTTTTTTATGCACATGAAACTGAGCTCAGCACATCTTAAATTCAAAAATAAGTCAACACACGATCTGAGGCAATTTTTTAATTTTAAAGTGAAAGCGTTATGTTTTGTTAAGATTGAAAGACGCAGTCGTGATAGGAACATTTCGACTACCAGCTGGCGATCCTTATTTGAGGAAACTTCACGAGGAATTAGCGACTAACTCAGAAAAGAGTCAGAACTTTGAAACAGCTGCTCAGGTGAAATATTACACTTAAATATTACAAAGTCTCCATCTGATATCATTGCAATAGTTTTACAAAGTCGGTAACCTTATCAAATTATTATGGCCCTTGCAACGAAAAAAGTATCAACTAATGATATCATAGTACTCGGTCGACAAATTATTCAAGAGGATATGTCTTCTGGGATATAAAGAAGTTAAAGGTTTCCATGAATGAAGAAAAACTCAAATATCGGTCGTGATAATTTTTTTGTTTGTTTTTCAGGAAGTCTTAAAATTTGTTCACGCTCAAGTTTGATTTTTGGCAGTTTGATTTTGAGCTTTTTTCAAGTTTTCTAAATTTCTTTTGTTAAAAGGAAGGCGAGCTTAACTATCGATTACCAAAAATGTAAGGGTCAAGAGAAACGTGATCGACTTCTACTTTCGAAACTGGGTTTTTTTTCAGATTTTCCAGCAGAAAAAAAATTTAACTATCCGTCTAGTTTTCTCAAATTGGGTCAATTTTTTATATAAAAAAGTCAATCATAAATTTTTCTAGGTGTTCAAAGAACTTAAAGGATATATAAAGAGATATAATATAATCTACTATATATTTTTTTCCTTTTCTCAATATGTTTTTATTGTCAATTTTACAGCCCTGTTTGCTGCCCACTCCATGAAGTCGTCGTAACAATGATTGTTCCGACTTTCGATACGAAAGTAACGGAATATTTGTGCTCGGGTGGGTTTTTTTTCTTCAGACAAATTTCGACTTTTTAACTAGCCATTTTGACAGAATTTTAAATGTCATTCATAAGTTATTGATGTCTTGAGCTTAAATTTTGAAAGATGTTATAACTGTGATCATTTTTCGTTAAGTTAAGGGGGTTTAAAAATGGCTAATTTGGCACAATTAACGCGCGATATATTTCGCGCTATTAACGCGTAAACGAAGATTTAGTCCGTCATAGAAATTGTTCCAAATTGGTTGAAGGAAGCTTATTTGCCATAACTGATCTGTTACTAGGAGCCAAATTTATCACTGTGTTCTTAATATGGCGCGTGGGGTGATGATTTTCACAAAAAATCTCAAATTAAAAAAATTCATTTTATTGTTGTTACACATAATTTTTTCATTTTATTACTGCTCCATAGATTGCTCGATAAATTGAGTCGTGTTAGTTGGTGAATTTCTTTTTTTTTCAAATTGACTGGTACTGCTAATGAGTCATAATTGGCGTTCGTCATTTAAGAAATTTTGTTGACCCAAAGTTTTACCAATCAGTTTTTCACAGAAGCGTTATCGGTCACATTTTTTCTTGTGTATGCGAAGTGCAACTTCGCCTCTGTGTAAAAACTTAGTAATCCAAAAATTTTTCTTGTTTGATTTGTTTTAAGGCAATGAACGAGCTGTTTTCTTTCAGATGATTGGTTATAAAGCAGTCAGGTTGTTAATGCTCTTTTTTATCTTCTGACCTTTAATTTTGTTTTTAATTCACTTCAAAGTGAAAAGTTTTTAAAAAAGAGCTTATCCCAAAAGGATAAAAAATTATCTACCGATCCGTTTTTCTCAAATTGATTAGTTTTATCAAAATAATTTGAATCATAAAAAGAGCTTTCAGGTGGATCAAACGAGTTTAAGTTTGGCGAAATAACTAAAAAGGAAGCGCACAAGAACTATGGAGTTAGGTGTGCTTTTAACCGACGTATTTTTAAAAGTAATGAACGTAGTGAGTACTCCTATATAGGTCTTGCTGATTTTTGTTTTTTTTAGGAAAAATTTGTTTACGCTCAATTTTGATTTTTCGCTGTTTGACTGGTGATTTCTTTTTAAGTTCAGTGCAGTTCTATTGTTAAAAGGAAGGCAAACTCCACTATCGAACAGCAAAAAAGTAAAGGTTACGAAAAACGTCATCGTTTTCTAATTTCGAAAACGGAAATTAATTATCAGGTTGCCCAGCGAAATAAAAATTTCACCTATTGATCCAGTTTTCTCCAATTGTGTTTTTAACAAAAAATTGTCCATCATATATGGTTCTACAAATTCAAAGAGCTTTAAGGCCCTCTTTTTTTCTTCGGATTTCAAATGTTGAAGATTTTGAAAAAACAAGTCGTTTTTTTCAGTGTCCTTGAGTTCATTGCTCGTTTTTAACTGTCAGTTGGCTATGTTTGACTTACTCCTAGATTTTGTAATTTATTTACCTCGACTTCATATTTCCTTCTTGGTTTTTGTATCGCTTAAGAAAATTCCTCGGCCCAAATTTATTTCGGCCAATTTTTGTGGGCTTAATGAACTAATTTTGGGTCGTATCAAGGGAAATACATTTTTAACGTTCCCCTGCGCGCTCTTCAAATTGGTTGTATGTTAAACAATCGGTTTGAAATTTCCCTTTTTTTCCGTTATGGAAATTTTTTTCCAAGTTCATAGGAAAAGTCTTTGTTTTTATCAGGAACTTCAGAAAAGGGGTATCAATCAATAGACCGCCTTCTCACCTGTGAGCCAACCTTTTCCCCCAGAGTCTCTTTTTACTTGACCTTTCTGTCTACAGCTTTCGAAAAAGTCTTGGGGAATATTAGACCCATACTTTTGTGGGGAAATATTTGACCAATATTTTTGACTTTTTTTGCTTTCTCTAACACTACACCTCACAAAGCTTTTAGTTTAATTGTTTTGAAAAGCTCCCTGCATATGCGGCTACGCCCAATTTTTTTACACAAAGTTATGGACCTCGAATAGTCAAATTTTTGATTATTGGCAGTTTCTTGAACCTTTTGACTTTTCTCGAAAACTAACCTGTCAAGTGTGATATAATGGGTTCAATGGAATTAGCGGGCAGTGGGACGCTCTTCTGCATTAGCGTCGCCTCACAAAGTTTTTTACACAAAAAGTTATCGCCCTCGGAAAAGTCAAATTTTGTTGACAGTTTTTAAAACTTTCTAAATAATCTCGAAAACTACCCTGCCATTTGAGATTTTCAGTTTAGTTCAAAAATCAGGTTAAGGCAAGCTCATTTGCTTGTGCGAATACGCCCAAATTTTTCTGACACCAGAAGTTATGGCCTCCGGAAATTTTGATTTTTTTCTTGAATTTTTCTCGAGCATTACGCTCCCAAATCTGATATTTTGGATTTAATCGAAATTACAAGTTGCGTGGATTCCTTCTCTAAGAGCGGCTACGCGCTATTTTGTCACACAAAAAGCTATGATTCGCAGAAATGTCAAATATTTGATTTTTTGACCGTTTTTTGGACTTTTCTCGCTAACGATCCTGCCAAATCTGATATCATAGTTTTAATCGACACTAAAGCTTGTTGAAAACCTACGGTTATAATTTTCTTTGCCCAGTTTAATTGAGAAAAAACTTTTCGCCTCCTAACAAATCAAAGTTTTGAAACTTAAACAGTTTTTTGTTAGTGACTTTATGCGAAAACGTGTTCAATCGAGAAAACAGTTTTTGTGAGTCTTATCTGCTTAAGCGCCTAAAACCTGCTTGTTGCAGAAAAAACCTATGGCTTTTAAAAGGTCTATTGACCGTTTTTAGAACTTTTGACCGTTGTTCAGAAATTTTTCAATTTTTTCTAAAATTTACACTCAACTCTAAGATGAAAAGTTCAATTCCAAAAAACTGGTTATGATAATTGTTCCTGCAGAAGCGGCGACTCCTTCATTTTTTGTAGAAGAAATGTTATATCATTGGGAAAGTTGGTTATTTCTAAATTTTATACTCTTCTAACTTATTTAAAAAAGCGATGCGAAGTGTATTATTACGAACTCTCTTTTTTTCCAAGCTAAGTCGCAAATAAAAACGCTCATACTTGAATTTCATCATATTTAAGCGTATTTAAGCATAGGTAATTTAATAGCATATATAGTGCTGGTTTTTTTTTGGCTAGTGTTAGGTCCTGTTTGAAAACAACAGTTGTTATGAAAATGTATGGGATTTGTTACTTTTTGTTTTTTTTTGCGACCCTTTGGTAAATTTTTGAAGATTTCGCAAAAATTGCCTTTTTCCTCAAAAACTACTGATCCAATTTTCAAAACAATGGTGTCCTTGTAAAAACTGGCTGCTATTCTATGTGCCTGCATATTTTGCTAGTCTCTTTTCAGTTTACAGCACGTTCGAAAGTTTCAGTAGGAGATTTTTGACATCTGAGATGAACGTTTAAACTAAAGAACTAATCATTGGGATCTTTCCCTCTCAAGTGGCTTTTCTCAAAAACTACCCTGCTAAATCAGAGATTAAGAGTTCAGCCGGAAGAAGAAACGTGGTATGCGAATCTTCCCTGCGCAAGCGGCTATGCCCTTTTTTTGAAAAAGTATGGCCAAAAACTAACCTGCTGATTCTGAGGTTGATAATTCAATTAAACTAACATCGTGGTTAGATTTTTTGTGTGTAATCTGTTTCGCCTTATTTATTTTGCAAAAAAGCTGATATGGACATCGGAAAATCCATTTTTGAAGTTAACCGTTTTTCTTTAAAGAAATTTTATCACTGTTCTCGAAAGCTACTAGCTGAAGCCGAGATTAAGGTTTCAGTCTAAAAATCAGGCGGTGGAAATCTTCCCTGCATACGAGACTATTCCCACCTTTTAATAGTGAAAATTTTGTGAATTTAGGAAAATCCAACTTTTTCAATTTTTGATCGTTTTTTGGAACCTTTTTCAATTTTTTTTCGAAAACTACCTAATCAAATCTTAGATAAAGAATTCAGTTGAAAGATCGATTAGTTGTTTTTTTTCTTTAAATATGCAGCTAATCCACTACTTATCAGAACAATCACTAAGGTTTTGCGTTAAGTCCATTTTTGAAACTTTCAAAATTACGCATTTCGGTATCAGTATAAAATATGATCAAAATATTAAAACATGTGAATCTAGCATAAGCTGGACAACCAGTTTTTCCTCCAAGCGTCCGTGGCGCGATTGCGAGGAAGTGGAAATCTTAATCAACCGGTACGAGATCCAAATCCGGAACATTGAAATAGTTAGTTTTTTTGGTCGAGTTTTTCCTGCATCGCATTGGCAGTTTGATAGAAACTGCAGCTGCTTTATTGGCGGCTAGTGTTAGTAAAATTACAAGCGGTCATGAAGCAGATGTGAGAATGTGTTACTCCCAAGCCTTGCAAAAATGTTTCTCAAGGTAACTTTTTAACCTTTTCCTTATTTCACTTTGTTTTGCCTGTTTAGAGGTCTTTTTTTTTTCATTTTCCTCGCTTGTGTTTGCAAAGCGCAGCTTCGCCTCTGTGTTTAGTAGAGAAACAACTCAGGTTTTGGGCAATGTCCAATTTTTGATATCACTTTTTTTGTGCCGCATCAGTATAGCAAATTCATTGAATATGAAGCACGTACCTCCAGCTTTAGCTGGGCCCCTAGTTGATATAATCGAGACTTACGAATGTTTTGGTTCGCTTAGTTTTTTCAAATTTAAAGTTTTTTTTCGACTAATGTTTTTTATGTTTGTGTTGCATCACTAGTGGTGCGAAGCTCCGCTTCGCCTCTGCGTAATAAAAGTACCAATTTTAAATGACCGGTTAAATTACCAAATTTTATACCACTTTTTAGTGCTACTTGACACTCGGAGATTACGAAAGAGCAGCCCGACTTCTGACTACGAGAAACCACGTTGAAGCCAATTTATTAGCCTTGGATATTACAATGGTCACTGAGAACGCATCAGCTGACAGGGTGGAATACCTTATGAACATATGCGTCGTGAAGCTGTTATTGGGCTTCGAGTTTAGCAGAGCTCAAGAGTTGATACAGAACGAAAAGTTGACTGCATTTCAATCGGCCGACATCTTGAAATTTTCCATTCAAGTAGTGAAATTGTTCACGGCGGAGGCTGAGAAGTGCATGAATATTCAGTTAATCGAGAATCGTAATACTGAATCTTCGAAAGTATTTGAAGTTCCCGCAAATAGTTCGGATGAAGTTGCTACAACAATTGAATCGAGGTTCGATCGATTTCTCTTGGAATTCTGTGGAAAATTGAAAAAAGCTGATTTAGAAAAAGAACCCGCAAGCAATGAATATAGCGATTGTGTCATTTATTTGGACAGAACATTGCCTCAACTTTTAAAGCTCAAATCGACTGCTGATATAATTCATGTCTCCAATATCAATGCGAAAATGTGCAAGTCATTTCTAGTGGCGGTTCTGGAAATAGTTTTGATCATTATTGAGACGAGAGCTCAAAACGAGGAAGCAGCTGATGTCTTGGTTTTCCCTATAATTGAGACTATTTTGAAAGAGAAATTCAGACCCTTGATTGGAGAACCAAATGCTGATAAATGATATTATTTACAGCTTCAACTGACTGAAAGTTAATTTATTCTTTGTTTTCTGCGAATGAATCAAATTTGATTTAGTTTCTTAAAGTTTAGTTTTGTTCTAGTTCGTTTTAAAAACAATTCCTACTTGGAGTTTCTCATATAGTCAAACTTGCTCCATATTGTCCACAGCTATTGCAGTTGCCCATGTTTGGTTCTCAATAATAAAATATTATAGTTATATGAAATAGGTTGACTAAAACACCAAAATTGGCGCAGAGACAGGTACTCGTTCAGAAGTATGTACCCGCCATTTTTGATGGGTTTCATTCATAAAACTTTTTTCGGAAGTGTGTTTGTTTCATCCAGCGCACTAAAAGCTCCTTGAAGTGTTTGAAAACAAGAGGAAATTTTGTAAATTTTTTCATTAACTAAGCTACTAAAGTTTTCAGCATAATGAAGTTATGAAGTGTCAATGAACAAATTGAAGACTTTTATTTACAATGTTTTCAATGTTTTTTTTTGGACAATTTTTCTGAAATTCAGAGAAAATTTTACATAGAATGGGAAAAAATGATCTGAGCTACCCTCTATGAAACTATCAATATATGGTTTTAATGACCAGTGTAATCCGGGTCTGAAATTGCCAGATTTCCTCATATGCCCTAAGTTTTGCATCGTAATGAATTTTTTCTTGAATAAGAGGAGTAAAAAAAGTTGTTAATGTGACGTAAAACATTCGCAGCCAAAAAATTGAAATAATCAGTGTGAAAACTTTACTAAACAGGGCTGTCTGCCGGCAACATTTCGAAAAATCTCAGTAACTGCTTTCAAAATTTTAGTTTTTCGTTTTTTATTGAGTTTAGGATATAACTATTAACACTTATCTATTTACGCTATTTTTTTTTTGCTTATAGGTATGACTCATACCTGAAATTGGGAGAAATTTTTATTGATCATCCTGTTAAACAAGGTTTCATCGAAAATACTTCGAAAGCAGTACCCAGAGACCCATTCTCTCAATACTGATTTTCCTGTTTCGTGATACTTTTTAATGACTGTCTACTCATCGCAAAAATCTGAAAATACGCACCAGCATAGTTGGCAGTTTCAGGAGTGATAAAGGACATACAATTTGTCATCTGTTAACATTGCCAACAGATAGTTGGAAAATTGTGAATGAACTTTAGAAAACCGGAAAAAAGATTAGTGTTAATTTGAAAGTTATATTAAAAAAATTACATCATTTTTACACAAGCAATGCTTGTGTTAAAGAATGAACTATCTTTTTTTTGCAACCTAAGTCGCAAATATTGTTGCGACGCAACTACTGCTGCGATAAAATGTGTTCAATAAATGTGTGACCAATAACCAGCTTTTAAGTACAGTCAATGCTAAAGATTTTAACACAGACTATTATTTTTCCGACTTTCGTAACGAAAGTAACTAACGGAATATTTGTGCTCGGGGTGGGTTTTTTTTTCTTCAGACAAATTTTGACTTTTAACTAGCCATTTTTGACAGAATTTTTAAATATCATTCAAAAGGTATTGTTGTGAGCTTAAATTTGGAAAGATGTTTCACGTTTGATCATTTTTCGTTAAGTTGTGGGGCTTTTAAAATGGCTATTTTGGCCAATTTGGGACAGTTAACTCGCGATATATTTTGCGCTATTAACGCGTAAGCGAAGATTTAATCCGTCATAGAAATTGTTCCAAATTGGTTGAAGGAAGCTTATTTGCCATAATTGATTTGTTATTAGGAGCGAAATTTATCACTTTTTTTCTTAATATGGCGTGTGGGGAATGATTTTTACAAAAAAATCTCAAATTAAAAAAAATTTCATTTCGTTTTTGTTACATAATTTTTTCATGTTATCACTGCTCCATAGACTGATCTATAAATTGTAGCATGTTAGTTGGTAAATTTCTTTTTTTTTCAAATTGACTGCTAATGCGTCATAATTGGCGTGCGTCACTTAGGACATTTTGTAGACTCAAAGTTTTACTCATTCAGTTTTTCACAGAAGCGTTATCGGTCATATTTTTGCTTGTGTATGCGAAGTGCAACTTCGCCTCTGTATAAAAAGTTTGAACTCCAAAATTTTTCTGGTTTGATTTGTTTTAAGGCAATAAACGATCTGTTTTTTAGATGATTGGTTAGAAAAAAGTCAGGTTGCTAATGGTTTTTTTCTTCTGACTTTTAATTTCCTTTTAAATTCACTTCAAATTAATTTATTTAGTGGAATGCAAAGTATCTTCCCCAACAACAAACCCCGCAAATGGCGAAAAAAAAATTAGATCAAAGTTTTTAAAAAAGAGCTTATCCTAGCAGACTAAAAAGTTATCTACCGATCCGTTTTTCTCAAATTGATTAGTTTTATCAAAATAATTTCAATCATAAAAAGAGTTTTCAGGTGGATCAAAAAATTTTGGCTAATTAATTAAAATTTGGCCAATTAATGAAAATTGGCGAATTAATTAAAAAGGAAGCGCAAAAGAACTATGGAGTTAGGTGTGGTTTCAATTGACGGAGTTTTAGAGTAATGAACGTAGTGAAGGCTCTTGTATAGGTCTTGCTGATTTTTTTTTTCAGGAAAAAGTCTTAAAATATTGATGCACTGAGGTATATAAGCCTTTTTTTGAGTTCAATTGAAATTTATCTGCTGAATGAGACGTAAATAGCACTCTCTAAATCTGAACGTGCAAATCGCGCAAAATTCGTAAACGATTTCTAGTTTCGAAAGTGGAATTTAATTTTAAGATTTCTAGCGGAATAATAACTTTACCTGGTGATCCAGTTTTCTCAAGTTGGGTTAATATTATCAAAAAAAGCGCCAATCTCAAATCGTTTAAGAAATTCAACGAGCTTAAAGGGCATCTATTTTTTTTCTTTGAAATTCGAGCTTTTTTCAAAAAAGTCAGTGTTTTTTTTGTGTTTACTTGAGTTCATTACTCTTTTCCAATCGTTGATTGGCTATGTTTACTAAAAAGAAATCTCCTTCGCATTGTGTAATCGATTGGTCAATTTGTTGATAATTCTCCTTTAGCCTAAGTTTTTGAACTTTTTATTGACATTCTATTAGGTAGTTTTTTTGACGGGTAAATTGGCTTAGTTTCGTTTTTTCGACCATAAACGATCTGTCGACTTGCATCAATTTGGACAATCAACGGATAGAAAATTAATTGATAACCATCTTAAATCGGAATAACAAAATCAAACACATTGGCAATCATAAAAGTGAGCAATTAATCAGCTCCGCCCTGTTATATTTCTTTTGATTATCCGAAGTTAAAAACTCGAATGCAACGAAGAAAGTTGAAAGTTATTAGAAGGAAGTTCCATCTAAACAAAAAATGTGGGCATTTGACGCGCCTTAAGTGCGATTTGTGTGCTAGTTATTTATAAATTACGTTTTGGCTTGACGAAATTCAAGTTTTCGTCGTAGAGAGAGGGCGGTAGATTTTTTGGACTTTTAAAATGAAATCAGCTTTGACTTCGACATTCTAAACTTGACTAGTTGAAATTGCTGTCGACGCTTTTTCAAAAAAGTTTTAACTGTTTCAGTTATTGCTATGTCCTTTACGAAGATAGTAGCGACAGTGAACAAAAAAGCGTTTGTGAAACCAGTTACGCCTCTCTTTTCGGCCAGTAGAGAGCAGGCGAGACTGAGGGCGTTGAGGTTGTACAAACAGTGGTACAGGGAGTGCTTCGACACAATCTATAAAAACGAGCTGCCTTTCACCACCAAAGAGGTAAAGTTGGTTATTTTTGGGAGTTTGAATGAAGAGGTCGACGTATAAACTAGCCCAAAATGTGCAGAGTATACAAGCCGGCTGAAAGTTGCGTCATTAGAATGAAACTTGCATGTCTTTCGTAACTGCTACATAATTATTGCATAACAATTATGTAACAGTGTGGTATTTGTGGCTTGTTTATGTGGTAGCTGGTTTATACTTCGACTGGTTCATATACCCTCATTTTTGGGCTTACTGTTTTTGCTCTTAAAGTTTTGATTGCCGGAGTGAATAATATTTTTTCATGGTTTTCCATATGCCGAGCTGTTTTGTTAAATCTGTCGTCTACTGTCACTCTGGCCATTGAATCTGCAGAATACAAAAAACAGTTGCTATCAAACTATCCAAAGTGTTTTGATTCAGCGCAAAGTTGGTGATAAGATTTTGTCGAAATATCAGCTTTCATTAGAATATTTTTGCGTATAATTACGATTGCGATGAGCAAGCGTAATCAAACTGGAATATAGATTTTTTCGGGTTAATAATTTGTTTAACAAAATCACTTGAGTCACTAGACTTAAGTCACGTGCATACGTGCAATTTTAAGTTAAACTAATGGTCTTCTGCTACTACTGACAGTTCTTTTAAGAAGTTTTGTCTTAAGTTTTGTACAGGACAAATTATTCCGTTTCAAAATAGTTACAGAAAAACATATGAAAGCTTGGCTTACATCAAAATCAGACTTTTTATAGCAGTTCAGGCGCACATTGTTTTTGAGAAAAATACTGCGCCTGAGGTGGTAAAGGTTGTGTTCGAATCTGACCAGAACTTTTTTTTCAAAAGGGAAATATTCCGTTTCAAAAAATTGTCGCCCTGTTGCGTGTCTAGTTATATTTGTTCGGCTTAGTAGCCTTGTTACGGATTTTTGCTCTGCTGTAAGTATGTTTTATTGTAACTGAAAGAGTTATGATTTATTACTGTAATTTTTTTCACTTATTAAGTTTTTATTTATTATTTTTTCGTTTTTTTTTGCTGCTTTGTTTTGCTTTATTTGTTTCGGCTTATTGTTTATCGAGTAAATGACCTAGTTAAGCGCGTTTTTAAAGGAAAAACAGATTTTTACGCTTTTGTGTTTCCGGAGGGGGTTCCTAAAAATTTAGATTTTCAGAAATTTCAAAAGTTTTTCAACTGAAAACGATTTCGCTCAACGGGAGTCTGATCATTTTTTGCCGGCATAGTTACCAATCAATTGCTATGTCTGAATACTTATTAAAAGCCATTTGTTGTGTTTTTTGACGTGTTTTTGTCTAATTGAACAAATTTCTGAAAATTTTATAGTAATGGTTTTTTCGAAATATTCTATTTTTTTTACTTGTGGCCTTTGTTTCGTTTTCTGTCTACTAGCTTGCAATGCTATGTATGTGTGGTATCGCAAGTGGTGCGAAGCTCTGCATCGCCTCTGTGTAAAAATTGAAAGTTGATGTTCACTTGATTCTTCAATTGTTGTTCCGATAATTTGAAAAATGGGGAGGAACTTTGTATTTGGGTGTTTTATCTTTTTTGTTTTCCACGCAAATCAGCTACCACAAATAATCATCGGAGAAAATTGAGTGATATATCATATTAAAGCCTTTACAGCCGTAATTTGAACAGAAAAATTTTTCAAGAAAATCCCAGTGTCGAGAAAAACCGGTTTGAAATTTTTGGGTCTTTCTTCTTAATTTCGAGCGAAAAAAGCGAGCGAGCAGGCTTACTATAGCTTATTTCAATGGCTTAATAATATACATTAGCCTAATTTAAAACGTAAAAACTTAGTTTTACTCGAACAGCGTTACTTTTGCGCCGTTTTGGAATAAAAAAATTCAAAATTTCAAAAACTTTTTAAAAAAATTTTACATTTTTTTTAGTTTTTCTTGTCATTTTTCTACAAAAATTGTTTTTCAATTCGCTTATTTAACTATGACTGTCGAAGATAGCTAATCTCTAATTTTTTGTGCAGCTCTTTTCATCGCACCACGCCGAACAAAACGACACTTATTTGAAAAAAAAGTTTAACACTATGGTCGGAACATTCTGCGCTACTTGCACAGTAACCGGCTAACCTTGTTTGAACTTTTTTGTGAACTGGCTTGATTTGATGTCGAATTTTAAGGAGATGTTTTGACTTTCATCATTTGACCAGGTAAGGAAAGTGTTGCGTCAGAAGTTTGAGGAGAACAAAAACGTGACTGACTTGAGACAGATAGACGCCATCATCTTCAAAGGAGAGTTGGAGTTAGAAGAGAGCCAGAAGGGCTGGATGCAGGGCACGCATATTTGTAGATACATGGAGATGACCAAAGCACAACAGCCCAAATCGAAAGATTTCTTGGACAAATTCTACTCCGGAGATATGAGTTGAAAACTGAAACTGAAGTGACAATATCTTACTTGTAATTTACTAGATTTATTTTTTATAAATACAGAAATAACAGAATCTTGTTTTGGAAGATAACAGTTTAGCCATTAATTATTCGAAAGGAAAATTGTTGAATCGATAGACATCTTGTCCAGCTGAAAAGCGTTTTGAAACAGTTTTGAAATTTCGCTGAAGTTTGTTTGCTGCTAATGGAAAACCTTTTGATTTGAATAAGCTAAGCTTTATGCACGAGGCTCGTTCTAAAACCGAAAGAACTAAGAAGACTGTTTTCATGTTTCTGTGATAACGTAAGCACGCGATTGTGTTAAAATACGCGTTCACTTTCTTGCAACCTAACTCGAGAAGTAAGTGCTCTACTATGTGCTAAATTTAGCATGTTTTCTTTGGAATTTTTAAGTAAGTCATATCCTTTTTTTTCATAGCGCCTGTCATTTACTATCGGATGATCTGTAAACTCTGTTTGTCAGTAAGATAGATGGCTGAGCACAGAGGATATAAGCCTCATCATGCGGAGATTTATTTGAATCCCGTAGTCGGCTAATTGTTGTCAGCGTAGTTTTGCTCCGATCGCTGAAAGTTATTCGGGTGATGTTAAACATTTCTTTCTACGCAAAATCAGAAACCACGAATAGCCATCAGATTGGGTCGAGTGTTATGAAGGTCATGGAACACTGGCTTAAAAATTTTTCGTTTAATTTCGACCGACGGAGTCAAGCGAGTACTTTTGTTATATAGAAATGAGTTTTTTTAAGGTATACAGGAAAACTATTAAAAACTCATGTAGCGCTTGTAAATCGAAAAGCATGTTTTCTTTTGTTTTTAGTTTTGGAAAGACAGTTAGTCAATTTAGGCCAATGGTAATATTGTTAGAAAGCATTTAAGTCCTCATCGCACCCAAAAACGGCCCGAGTTTAATTTCGTATAGTGGTTCTTGGTACATTCTGTACTGCTTATTTCAATTTTGTATTTAACTAATTGTTTGGTCGAGCGAATTTGCTGCTCGTTATCAGCCTAAAAATACTTCATCATGCGGAGATCTGCTATTCGAATCCCGTAGTCGGCTGACTGTCAAAGCACAAAATGGAGGCATTATTTTGCTGTTTGCATCATGACCTTTTATCGGCTCTAGAAGTGTTTTTTTTTTCAATTACAAATGACCAGGGGAGGAATTAGGGTTAAATATAGTAATTTTCAGAGGGGAGCCTTTTTTGACCTGTTTTTTCAAAATTTTGCCTGCTGCGCTTAAAGGTAGTGCTTTGGGAAAGTTCGAAAAATCAATTTAATCGGCCCAAAAAAGTCGCATAATTTTCGAACATTTTTTGAAATCCGCTACCCACCTCTAGGGAAAATTCTATATCCGTCCCTGCAGATGATTACAAGTTTTAGTTGAGAAGTTATCCATCAAAAAATTAAGGTGATTTTTGATGATTGTTTCTGGTTGAAATTATATCGACATCAATGCTCTCTGTTCTTATAAACCTGGAATCACGAAGTGAAAATACTTTTGTAGGTGAAAGCTTTTCTAGTTTCGAAAGTAAGATCTCAACTCTTAGATTCACTTGTATCACATGTATATGTGGAAATTTTAAGAATAACACGGTAAAAAACTGACAAAATTAAAGCCGACAGCCAATTAACTGAAACTCAGTCAAAAAAAATTGTCAGAGTAATCATATTGGAAAAAAATGCACATAACGCCCTCATATAATCTACGATAGCTATATAAGTAGCGCATGCAAAGTGGACTAAAGAAATTTGAAACCAAAACGACCGAGATTGAGCCGACAATCATAAAGCCAAAAAATCAGTAACTTAATATTGAAGTTTTATCTTTATTCAAAAAACGGTTTGAGGTTTAGATTGACATGTGCCGGCAGTAACTAGTATCCAGTAGTAAAATTTGAACTTGATAAAGTTGAGCATGTCAGCAGCATAGTAGCACCATAAAACTTTCAACTGATTTTGTTAATCCGAAAGTCTATATTCCGATTTTATAACGCTTGCTTATCGCAAGGGAAGTAAATGCCTCATCAAAATTATTGTCCATGAGTGGTGTTTGGTGATTGAAGATATGTTTAACTTATGCACAAAATTTCATTTCGAATGTTTTTTGCCAAATAACGTTATGTTGAGTTAATGAATAAAATAAATTACTTAATAATTGCACTATATTGAACGCCTCGTGCTCAACTGAAAGTTTTTATCCAAAATAAGCTCAACAGTGTCTAGCAGCATAGTTGTGGGGCTAACATCAATTACACTTGTTTCGAGGTTATAGAAAGCTAAAAAGTTGAAATAAAAAATTATATTTTTATTGTCCCAATAAGTTTTTTAGGTGAGCTCAAGTTTTGGAAAACAGTGAAGAGCGTGTTTCAAAAATAAATAGTATCCCATGAAATTTAAATGGAAGAAATAGAATTTTATTAAAAGATTTAGTGATCTTGTTGAACCAACATGTTTTATCAGAATTATCAAAAAAATTTTCCCGGTTTTGAGAAATTTTTCTTCAAGCAGTCAATTAACCTCCGTTTTGAAAACAAAACCAACAAAAAATTACAGATTTCGTTAAGACATCGTGTTTAATTTTTAAGAAAATTTAGTCGCTCAAAATCATGATAAATGATGAAAAAACCTATTAAAAAACTAATTTTCGAAAAAACTCCGAAGTAATAAACCTGTTCAACCAGAATCATAGTGTTAATTATTCTACCTGTTATACTAAGAAAAATTATCTCAAAAGTTTTGGAATACATGCATAACCTATAAAACTTCACTTGGCAATTATATCAATTACATATCCCTAAAAAGAATATCACGCATGTGGATTGCCCCTGTTTTCAACGAATTAAGACCCTCTCTTTTGCACTGAGCATCTGCTAGGAAGAATTATTGAAAACCAATTTTTTTTGCCGGAAACAGGGTCAAAAACAGAAATTAGTAACTCAATTCGATTGCTTTTTAAACTTTTTCAGTAGCGTTTAGGAACGGTTTATTTAAATAGTATATATAACTCTTTTGGGTTATCACACGAAACACAATTTTGATAATGTTCTAATTATATGACAATTGCTGTTTTTGACGTGAGACGCGATATTTGAAGTGAGAGAAAAATTCAGGATAAAATTGTTGTTTTCTTGACTTCAAAAGAGCGTTTGACACCATTATCGTCAAATTTGCGTTGAAATTAGCTTCTAACTAATAATTTGGTTCCGCTTTCACTTGGTCTGAGAGCTGTGTGAATAAGCGCAAACAGAATGTTGAATTATCAACCATCCTTCTTTATTGTTCCGACTTTCGATACGAAAGTAACGGAATATTTGTGCTCGGGTGGGTTTTTTTTCTTCAGACAAACTTCGACTTTAACTAGCCATTTTTGACGGCAGTTTTTTATATCATTCGAAAGGTATTGCTGTCTTGAGCTCAAATTTGAAAAGATATTTCATCTGTGATCTTTTTTCGTAAAGTTACGGACGTTTAATGATTGCCATTTTGGCCAATTTGGGACAATTAACGCGCGATATATTTCGCGCTATTAACGCGTAAGCGGAGAGTTAATCCGTCTTAGAAATTGTTCCAAACTGGTTAAAAGAAGCTTATTTGCCATAATTGGTTTGTTACAAGGAGCGAAATCTATCCTTTTGTGTTTTATATGGCGTGTGGGGGGATGATTTTCATTAAAAAAATTTAAATTTTAGAAAAAAATTTTGTTTCATTTTGTTTTATTTCATTGAACTTTTTAATGTTATTACTGCTCCATAAACATTAAAAGGCAATCGCAACATTCAGGGCTTCGCCCTGATACGAGCAGTCTTGTTAAAAATTACTTGCGGCATACCACAAAGTTCGATATCAGTTCCGCCATTACACAAAAAAAGTATTAACGAAATGCCTTCTTTGGGTAACAGCTTACAAGTTTTTTTTTGAAGACAATACAATCATCAACTCCATTGGCTACAGCATATTGACAACTTAAGCGGGAGCCCAACTCCAAAAATTGGAAAAATATAAAGACTTATAGACGTTATTTTTAACACTTACTCAATAAAAATTTAAAATGTCACACCAATTGATCAAGTTGAGAGAACAATGACTAAAAACATGACTTTGTAAGAACAGAGGTTGCTCGGAAGATATTCTTACTCGCCGTAAAATACGCTCATATTTGTGAAAATCATCATATGCGCTTTTGAAATTTGTGCTAAAAATTCCTCAACATTTTTGCCTCCGCGTGCTCTCAATGATTTGTTAGATTTTCATAACAACCAATTACAATCCGTAGAACCTTGGCACAGTTCTTAGAGCAACCTCCAAGCCACAAAAAGATAGAAAAAATTTCCATCCATGACAGGGCTATGATGATTCACAAAGATCTATCGACAAGGTCTGCTATTCCAAAAATTTTAAACGTTTAAGTATACGATATTATAAACAAGCCAATGTTTTTTGAGATAATTGTTTGAAAAATAACGACTTGATCGTGTGATCTTCTAAGGATTTCAGAGGTTAGAATAACAAGACTGCTCGTATCAGGGCAAAGCCCTGAATGTTCCGACTGCCTTTGAAGGTTTATGGAGCAGTAATAAAATAAAAAATTAAAGGAAATTTAAGAAAATGAAAAACCATCCCCCCACACGCCAAATAAAGTACAAAAAGATAGATTTCGTTTCTTGTAACAAATCAATTATGGCAAATAAGCTTCGTTCAACCAATTTTGAACGATTTATAAGACGGATTAAATCTCGCTTACGCGTTCATAGCGCGAATTATATTGCGCGTTAATTGTCCCAAATTGGCCAAAATGGCAATCTTTAAACCGCCGTAACTTTACGAAAAATGATCACAGGTGAAATATTTTTTTAAATTTGAGCTCAGGACAACAATACCTTTCGAATGATGTAAAAAAAATCCGTCAAAAAAGGCTAGTTAAAAAGTCGAAATTTGTCTGAAAAAAAACCCACCCCGAGCACAAATAATCCGTTACTTTCGTATCGAAAGTCTGAGCAATAACCGGTTGCTGTGCAAGATGATTCTTTTGAAATTTATTTAATCGGGCTCGAATTGCTTGAATTAGGCTTAAATGACTCAATCTTTGAAGAGGCTTCTGGCTGCTACTTAGGCTAAAAAATAGGCTAAAAATTTACTTGTTTTTGTGGTTCCCAAACTTGGAAAAACCGGAAAATTTAATGAATAAGTTATAAAGCAAGTGAAATCTGCTTAACTACTGTTATTAATCTGACTTTTGTAACGAAAGTAACGGAATATTTGTGCTCGGGGTGATTTTTTTCGGAGCTTAAATTTGAAAAGATATTTTTCTTCTCTGATCATTTTTGTAGAGTTATGGGGGTTTGAAGATTGTCGTTTTCGTTTTTTGCCAACTTGGGAAATCAAGGCGCGATATATTTCGCGCTATTAACGCCCAAGCGGAGATTTAATCCGTCTTAAAAATCGTTCCAAATTGGTTGAAGGAAGCTTATTACTTGCAATGATTAATTTGTAACTAGAGGTCAGGGGCGGATTTAAGGGGGGTGGGGGTACGCTTTTTCTCAGGGATTCCACCCCTGCCGACCCTTTGTACTATTTTGACTTATCCATATTTGGTGACTGACCCTAAAAATTTTCTAAAGGCGCCTTCGGTGCCAATATGCAGTAATTTTGAGGGGGAAGCGCGCGCCGAAAAACCGCGATTTTTTGTCAGCATTTTCCAAAAAACGCCTTTTTGGCTTGTTTTTTTTTAAGTTTGCCTGCGGCGCAGAAAAATTTGACAAAAAATTAATTTTTAATGCTTTGGAAGAGCTCAGATAATCGATTTGATCGACATTTTTCAATTTTTTTTTTAAATCCGCCCCCTCGAGAAAAACCTAGATCTGTCCCTGCTTGGAGCGAAATGTATCACTTTGTACTTTATATGGCGTATGGGGGAATGATTTTCACAAAAAATCTCAAATTTACAAAAAAAAAATTATTTTTCTATTACATTTAAATTTTTCATATTATTACTGCTCCATAGACCTGAAAAAGCATTTGAAACATTCAGGGCTTCGCCCTGATACGAGCAGTCTTGTTTCATTTTTTTGCTGATATTCGTTTAACATGGCTAAGCTTTTTACCAGACCGACCTTTTAGCAGACCACAATGCAAAACTTCAATTAAAATAAATTTACGTTAGAGGAAGATTCGAAAAGGTAGCGATTAAAACAAACAAAACATTGCTGAGAAACCGTGAAAACATTGTTTTTAACGAGACTAAACGGCGTCATTACATCTGTCAATCGAATTTGTTTATCGAGTCTGGTAAAAGGTCCATGTTATAACTTTTCTGGTAAAAGGTCGGTCCTTTCGTTTAACAATACCGCCCTTGTAGGCAAACTGTTAGAATCATCTCCCTTTTTTACGTACCTAACTTTTTTTACGTACACTTCAATTACAAGGAACGATAAAATTATGTTTAAAGATTCAATTTAAAAAAAAACATGAAATTGACCTTAACCGACACACTTTAAACAAAATAGCTCATTTGTTGTCTCTGGTGGTGTGCTCTCAATTTGATCCTGAAACTGTGTTTGTTTCCAAAAGAATGCTTTGATGTCAAAGTTAAGTTGGAATCTGAAGTCGAAGTTATGATGGACTCTAGTTGCAATTTAATAAAACATGAACGTGAAAAGTTAGCAATTTTTAAGTCTTTGATTTTATTAGTTTCTTTGACTTTAACTAGATTTTTTGGCCAGATGTTGTTTTTTTATTTGACATTTTAAAAAATGCGAACAAATGTTCGTGCTGGTGCTTTTTTATCTGGCAATTTTGGATGTTATTTTGGACACTTTTTTGATACAGGCAGGAAGATAATGATACCTCGAGGTATAAAATTAAAGACATATTTTTAAAGCAGTTTTTTCCGTCTTTTTGAAGAAAAATACGAGCAATTAAGCTTGGGCTGGTTTTTTTTGTTAATATTTGACTTCTTTTTTAGCATGCTTGATGGAAGTTTTTTCTGCTATCTAAGAGCTTTGTTTTCCGGGGCTCAAAAATCAATTAATATTTTACCTGTGATTCATTTTGTTTAAAAACATGAGGGTTTGAAATTCTCTTATTAGGTCAGTTTGGGAGAATGAAGGTGCGATGTATAAAGACAAAATTTTAAAATGAAGAAAAATAAAAGTTTTCCAATTTTTATTGTTAGTTTTATCAATTTTTCTCCCTAAAATTTTGATTTGACATTGAAGCTCAATTGCAGCTTTCATAAACTTCTACTGGTATACGGGCCAAACATTCCTAATTTTTTTTCATTTTTTGAGATTTCAAAAACAGCTAAATTGGTCTGTTTTGAGATAGTAGCAAATTGATCCAATTAAAGCCTTAATTGTCGCAGATTGGATTTTGCTTTTGAGTTTGCGCGTAAGGAGATAAATTGGAAATAATATTCTATGTTTTTAAATTTTTCTTTTGAGAGTTTTATCCTTTTTCATCCGAAAAGTGAAATATTTACGCTTTTATATCTACCTAGTTTTTGTCAGGTGTTTCACAAATATGAGCAATTTCTTTTAATTAAAAACAATTAAAACCTTCGAATTTTGATAAAAACAACAATATTATGCTCAGAACCGAGCTTGTCATTGCAATTCCAGATGAAATTTTTTTGGTGAAACTTTGAGTTTTTTTGAATTGTCACCTGACATTTTTGACTTTTCAAATTTTTAAAATGATGGAATATAAGGCTGGTAATTAATTTTTGCAATTCAATTAGTTGTTGATGTATTCTTGTTGCACCAAAAAAAAGTATCAATGTCCTGACACTCAGAATGCAAACAATGCGAATTGAGCGGGAGGGGAAGGAAAATAAATTTGTTACTTTCAATTGGACACTTCAATTTTAGTTCTGAATGCACAAAACTTCTAAAAGTTAAACCGGCTCGGAAACTATCGAAATTGAGTTGAATTACAGATGATACAAGTTAGTTTTCAACCAAAAAAAAATATCGAGATTTTTTTTGTTCCGACCATTTGAAAAATATGGAAGAAATTTGTATTCGGGTGTATTCTGTTGTGTTTTAGTTTTCTTTTTTGTTTGTTTTCGACGCAAAATCAGGTAGCACAAATATAATGGTTCGATTGATATATCATTTTAAAGCCTTTTTAGTTGTGATTCGAGCGACAATAAAACATTTGAAGAAAATAGTTTTAGTGTTGAGGAAAAAAGGATTAAAATTTTGATTTTTGGTCCAAGTTTGATCTAATCAGGAGACCGTGCAGGCTTACAATAGCTATTTTAAGCTTAAATTAAGCTTTATTTAAGCCACGAAAACTTAGTTTTTTTCGTTTTAAGTTAGTTTTTGCAGCTTTGCAGGGCCCTTTTGAAAATCAAAAACTTCGAAAATTGTTTTGAGAACTTTTTTTTCAAATTTCAATTCTTTTTTCCTCAAAAACTGTTTTCGAATTGGCCTATTTGACTATGACGGCCGCATTCGCCTTATTATTATTTTTTGTTCAGATTTTTTTCACAACTCGCAAAAATACCGACACACTTTGGTTGGAACATTCTGTGCTACTCGCTCAGTAACCGGCAAATTTAAGTTATGCATGAAAAATTAATTAACAGTGGAAGCTAAAACCCATTGAGCCATTGGTTTTTTTTCCTTCCGCCTGATGTAATTCGCTCCAGTTGGCTCATGACTTGATCCTGGTTGACAGATAATTGTTTTTCCTATTCAAAACTCACTTCCCGCGATCGAGTTGCTGTTTATCTTTTTATTTAGTTCTTTAATGTTGCATCACATTCGTTCCATCATATTTACTAAAAATTTTGACATATCAGTATTTTAATTGGCTAGAGTTTCTCTGCATTATTTGATTATCCAACTAAAACAGGCCATATGTTCATCAAGCTACCGGCTTTATTCGCTTTGTTTTCCTTAGTGGCTAAAGGTGCTTCGTTTAGGATTAACCCTCCTTGTGTTATCTCATATTCTGCGAACTTCAGCTTCCAAGTAAATAATGTGCCATTGCTGTCATTGATTTCGTTGCCTGTTCCTGTAAGTCGCTCAAGGGTTGTTGTTCAATTTTTCTCAGCTGTGTTTTTGGTATGACCAATTGCCATTTTTTCGTCCTAATACTATAATAACTATTTGAAATATTTCTGCATTTTCTCCATTTTGCGTTGAAAGATTGTAAAGGTGTGTTTTTGTCCGTTGCATTCAATGGGAAACTATTTCATTTGATTCCCTGTCCAATTATCCTAGAAACTTAGTAAAAGGCGTTACACCGTTCAAGATTTGCGAAGTGTTTTTGCTCCTACTGAATTTCAAACTGTCCCACTTCCACTCTTGATTTCCCAGAAAACCGGAGAAACTTTTTGACATCATCCGTAGACCTTGAAAAGCCCAAACTGGTCAATTTTATAGCTTTGTCTTCTATTCCGGTTCCTGGTTGAGCGCCTTCGATGAGCTTCACTGATGCCAAGGCACTGCCTTATTTTGTTACTTTTCTAGGTTTCTTCGCGAGATAAGCTTCATGCCTGTGTTGCTCCAAAATGTCTATAAATTGTTTCAAAATGGTGTTTTTTTTATTCAAGTTTTAGTCGAGTAGCCCATGATATGTGGCCAAATATCGTGTGGCATACCGCGCCAATTGTTGATGAGCGCAAACTCTTATGTGAAATTTTCTTTCATGCAAGCGGCTTCAGGCAGAAACAAACTAATTGATCGTAGCAGCGCAAAATTGACATCATAGTCATGGCTCGACAATAGGGAATTCTGATTAGCATGAGTATAAAAACAAACAGATCAATTAAAAACATAAAGCGTATTGCACTTTGTTAATACGTTTTCCCTACTCTTCTGATTACAGTTTACAAGAAGGGTAAAACAGTAAATTACGAATGTTTTTGCTTTTTAAGAAGCATCAACAGATTGAAAAACCAACTGTATTTACAGTAGATCAAAATTCAAACAAAGTAACAAACACTCTCAAAAGAATCTATAAACATGTGATCTAAAAATTTAATTTGACCAAAAAAATCACTCATTTCAAAATAGTGTGTATTCAATTTTGCAGTATTAGATAACAATTTTTTGTCAAACGGACCTAAAATTTTGTTTTTGTTGCAATTTGCATCTTGTTTCAAAGTTGACAATCAATTCTTAGCCAGTTTTCGATTTCGGTTCTAAGACTATAGTGTCTGCTACCGCCTTTGGAATTTGTCGCGCATGTTAATCTTAGGTTTGTCTTTCCTATTATGATAGGGTTCTAGCACATTGCTTCAGATGGTTACCTACCGGCCGGTGGAACATTTTTCCGATGTTCTTCAATCCTAGTGGCTAGATGTCAGTTTTGGTTAAAGGGAGGTGGCGTGGCTTAGTGGCAGATTAAAACCTCTTGTTAATTTCTGCTCTGCTAGTTTAGGGAATGGGATCATGGCTGGGGAAAATTTGATTAGTATCTAGAATTTTTTGTTTTCAGGCGCGTGTATGTAAAACAATTTCAGTCCAAAGGAGTTGAACATATTGTTTTAATGAACGGAATTTAGCCGTAAAACCTGTTGTGTTACTCCGAATTTATCGTTGTGGTATGTTTGTCGCGATTTATTTCGGCTACCGAAATTTTAGTTTTTTTCACGGAAAATTTAAATACCACTTTACAGATAACGACCGACCACTTGGTTTCAAAATCAAAAAGTATTCATGCAAAATCATTTCAAGAAATGAAAGAAAAAGGCGCATTTGTTTTTCCATTTCATTGGTAAAACTTGAGACCGCACTTAAAAGGCCATGTTGGTTACCTTTCGTTTTGATTTTATAGGTTTATGGTGCTGTGGCTTACAAGTGGCGCAATACAGGGAACAAGGACAGAACAAAGCAGGTCTCTCTGCAATAGCTTACTACAACAAAGTCACAAACTTTAGAAATCATCACATCAAGCAACTCAACTGGATATACGTAAGTCGTTTTAAGTTTCGAAGCAATGGCCTTTTGGAAAATAGGAGCAACCTTAACTTCTCGTCCAAAACCAATGGAAGTAAATCCCAACTTATTTTGAGATGAAGTTTTGAAGATCGTGTCAAGCTATCACAACGCAGATGCCGTGTTCAGGCAATCTGACAGCACCAAGCGTGCTAAAATTTTGCCTACTGGAGACAAAATTTAGCAAAAAAAGGTTGCCGGTAAGCCTCTTTTTTTTCGGGATTTAAAGTACCTAGTCGATTCGAGTCCACCATTCCTAACAAAAAACTTTCACTCTTTTGAGAGAATAGAGGGATATTTTAGTTTTTATGTCAATCACAACTTCTTACTTTAGGCAAAACGCATTCCATCTTTATGTGCAAGCGTCATCCTTCAAGTGGGCTATGGGCCGGGACCCCTCTTCATTAGAGAAGATATTGGTGGCGAAGAAAACTTCATTTACCCCCTAGTGTTAAACCGAGAACTCTCTAGAGTCACACGAGGCCAATTGAGGTCATATTTGACTTACGAGTGGTTTAAAATCAGCGTGATTTGTACCGAGCAGTCTTGGTTATGCGAAGAGGTTGAGCCAACGATAGAAAACGATGATTTAGAGTTTCATTTTGACCAATACGAAAGTACCCGCAATCAATTCAGACGCTTATAAACAAGAAATTAAACTTCGAAGTTGGAGTTGTTGAGGACAGACGAGCTCAATGCCAGACTAGTGAAATACCAGACCAAACTCAAGGTCAGACTTGAGCAATAGAAACCTAATTAAAGGTCAACTGGTATAAAACTCAATGCACTCAGACAAGGTCAACTGGTCTGCTGGTATTTGATAAACTAATTATTTAACTGGTAATTAATTAACTGGTACTATTTGATGCTCAGTTTGTCGTGTCATTTTAAAAACACAATCTCAATTCATTCTTCAACAATCAGTATCTCTTCTCTCTCCTCAGTTGAAACCTCAGATAACTCTCAAACCTCTATCCCCTAGTCCTACTTGCTCTAACTCTGAATCTTAACAGGTTATGGGCCCAGATTTCTAAACTTTTTGATTTAATAATTATTTGATTTCTGTCAGAGTTTTTTTTAGCTTTTATCTAGCCTTTAGCAAAGCAGAGATGGACTTGAAACTGGCTGGATTCAGTGGAAAGTCTGAAGATTTTCCAGCTTGGTCGACGAAGTTTGTGGCACTGATGCATACCAAAGGCCTGTTCAGGACTGTGATGGGCAATGACGATCTACCAGAAGCTGAACCTACGCTACCTGAGAATCCGAATGCTGACCAGATGACGGCGTACAACACCAAGATGCAGGAGCGAGCTGTGCTGATCCAGCAGAGGAAAGACAACCGAAACACAGTGTGGTCACATCTAGCTCTGGTCCTGAACAACACCACACTGATGTACATCAAGAACGACTGCGTGGCTGCGGATGGCTATGGCGATGGGACGAAGGCCTGGAGACTGCTGCAAGAGAAGTTTTACAGTGTGGAGAGGCCTACAGTGGTCAGTCTAGTAGGCCAGCTTGCGAAGCTGCGCCTAGGATCAGAGGAGGATCTCGATGACTACTTCGTTCGAAGTCAAGAGCTGATGACGCGGCTGAGTGAAGCTGGGGAAGCAATTACGGACACACTCTTCAATGCGCTCGTGATCAACGGACTGCCTGACAGCTTTGAGCATTTCGTGGTGCAGGAGAGCTTCCAGCCGGCCAAGACTTTTACAGAGCTGAGAACGAGGTTGAGGAACTATGATGACTCGAGACGAGCTCGATGTGGAGAGAAGACTGGGAATGGACACATAGCTATGCAAGCTGTGAGGAAGAAGAAAGGAGCGTCGGGTGGTGGCTGTTTTGTGTGCGGTCAGAAGGGTCATTTGGCAAGAGATTGCAGATCCAGAAGTGACAGTGGTCAATCTGGTGCTCGAGGCAGTGGCTCGAATGAAGCAAGTGGTCCAACTTGAAGGAAGCAAGGGTGGTTCAAGTGTGGACAACAAGGACACTTTGCAAGGGACTGCAAGCAGGCAAAGACAGGGTTCTTCAGTTGTTGTGCAACAACCTCAATGAAGGGAGATGATCTCATTGTGGATACGGGATGCACCGATCATGTAGTGCGCGACAAGGCTGTCTTCTCAAGCTTTGAGAAATGGGATGAGGGGACAACAGTTGAGAATCCGAACGGTACAATATCAAAGATTGAGGGCATAGGCTCGGTGGAAGTGGACATACGAGACTGTCAAGATGTGACGAGGAGCTACACTTTCCACAATGTGCTGTTTGTGCCGAGCTACAACGTGAATCTGATGAGTGTGAGCTCAGCAATAGCTAGAGGGTCTAGTTTCAGCTTTACATCAGACTCTTCTCATCTTGTGGCACCGGATGGTCGACGGCTACCAGTGAAGCAGCGCGGCAAGCTTTTCTTCCTGGAGTGCAAGTTCAAGAGGAACGCGATGACTCTAGCTACGAAAGCGAAGATGGAGACAAGTAGTGCAATGCTGTGGCACCGAAGGCTGGGGCATCTCAACAAGCATGATCTAATATCAGTTGTTGATGTCGGCGAGCTAGGGTTCTGCGAAGTGTGCACAGCTTCGAAGATGCACGAAGTAGCAATGCCAAAGAAGACAGAGAACAGGGCAACTGCAGTGGGGCAGCGGGTCTTCAGCGACATCCAGGGACCATTTGAAGTTGCGAGTATGCATGGAGCGCGCTATGCCGTGAGCTTCATTGATGACTTCAGCCGTCTGGCAGTGGTCAAGTACCTGGTTAAGAAGAGCGATACTCTTTCGAAGTTCAAAGACTTTGTAGCTGAGCACGGAACACCGAAGTGCTTGAGAACTGACAACGGAGGTGAGTATTCGTCGAATGCTTTTCGGATGTTCTGTAGAGAAATGCAGGTGAAACAGGAGTTTACAGTACCTAATACTCCGCAACAGAATGGCGTGGCAGAGAGGTACAACAGGGTGATAACTGAGATGACTCGATGTCTACTGGCCGATGCAAAGCTCTCAAAGATGTTCTGGGTACGAGCAATGTCAACGGCAGTCAGGGTTCGCAACTTGTGTCCTACATCCAGCAATGAGCATCGCATTTCATCAATGGAGATGCATTATGGGAAGCCATCGAAAGTCAACTACCTGCGAGTGTTCGGATGCCTGGCGTACTACCTGGACAGAGGAAACCGGCGGAAACTGGATCCGAAAGGCAAGAAGAGCAAGTTCATTGGTTATGACGAGGAGAGCAAAGCCTACTTGCTGATGGACCTGGAGACAAAGCGAGTGGTACGAGCAAGAAGCGTGACGTTCAATGAAGACATCATTCCAGACGACTTTCTGGTAGACAGTGAGCAGTCACAAACACTGGGTCTATCAATCGAGGGATGCATTGATGTAGAGGAAACTAGCACGAAGACCATCACTGAGTCTACCAATAAAGCGAATGATAGTGGAGCAGCAGCTTCAGTGGGGGTTACGGAAGATGACCCAGTCGAGACTGAAGAATTGGAACCACCTTCCACAGAGCCTCCAGAGCAGAGGCCAACAGAGATTCCAGAGCAGCGGTCAACTAGAACGCGGAACCCTCCCATCCGATACGGACTGGCTTACACTCATGCTTCAGTGATAGCACAAGAGCCAAGAAGCTACTTGGAAGCAGTATCTGGACCAGAAAGGGAGCAGTGGCTAGCAGCTATGGCTTTGGAGGTGCAGTCACTGAAGGCAATGGGCACCTGGACACTTGTTGATAGACCAAATTCTCGCAAGGTCATTCCTGGACGCTGGGTGCTTGCTGTGAAGAGAGATGCAATGGGACAAGTGGAGCGGTTTAAAGCCAGATACGTGGTGAAGGGTTTTATGCAAGTGGAAGGACTGGACTTCAATGAGACCTTTGCGCCAACCTGTAAACCAGAAACAAAGAGAATACTACTGGCTTTGGGAGCGCAAGATGATCTTGTACTTCATCAGATGGACGTGAAGTCAGCCTTCCTCAACTCGCCGTTAACAGAAACTGTGTATATGGAACAGCCCGAGGGGTTCAGCAGCGGGGACAACCAAGTGTGTTTGCTACAACGCAGTATCTATGGGCTGAAGCAGGCAGGAAGGGACTGGTACCAGACGCTGAGCACGTTTCTTCTGGAGACTGGTTTCACTCGAAGCACCAATGACTTCTGTTTGTTCACGATGAGGGGAATGGATGATGCTATGATCTATGTTCTAGTATGGGTGGATGATATCATCATTGGCTGCAAACTGCAAGCAGAAGTTGACAGGGTGAGGGACCGATTCACTGACCGATTCAAGATGGATGATCGCGGTCCATTAGCCTGGTTTTTGAAAATGCAGGTCAAACGGGCACCTGGTTCTGTCACTGTGAATCAGTCTCGCTACATTGAAGACTGCTTGGAGCGCTTTGGGTTGGCTGACTGCAAACCAGTAGGGACACCAGCTGATATCAGCACTCAGTTGACGAAGAAGGACTGCCCTGGAGCGGGCTCAGAAGAAGCAGTGGCAATGCAGCGTGAGGACTACAGAGGCATAGTGGGCTCGTTATTGTACATAGCCAAGCAAACGAGGCCAGACATCCTAGCTACTGTGACTCAACTTTCACGGTTTCTGGAGAATCCTGGGAGAACACACTGGGTGGCTGCTAAGAGAGTACTGCGATACCTGAAAGGAACCAAAGATCTGGAGCTGTGCTACATCAAAGATCCTGATGGGTTCAACCTTTATGGTTCAGCAGATGCTGACTGGGCTGGTGACGTTGATGACAGAAGGTCAACAACAGGCTACAGTTTTCATGTGCAGCGGTCAGGAGCAGCAATCAGCTGGAGTACCAAGAAGCAACCTACTGCAGCAATATCTACCAGCGAAGCTGAGTATCAAGCAATGGCAGCGGCTGTTCAGGAAGGCCTCTACTTACGATCCCTACTCAATGAGATGGATATGACGTGTGATGGTCCAACTGTGATCAACGAGGACAACCAGAGCTGAATCAAGATGTGCAAAAATCCCGTAATGCAGAAGCGTACAAAGCACATTGATGTCAAGTATCACTTTGTCCGAGAGCGGGTCGAGGATGGAACATTTGCGCTCGAGTACTGTCCAACCGAAAACATGGAGGCTGACTTGTTGACGAAATCCCTGAGCAAGGCAAAGGTGGATCAACATCGTCGAACGCTGATGGGTTGCAGCCTGACATTGGACAAAGCCAATTCAGCCTGAGTGGGGGTGTTGAGGACAGACGAGCTCAATGCCAGACTAGTGAAATACCAGACCAAACTCAAGGTCAGACTTGAGCAATAGAAACCTAATTAAAGTTCAACTGGTATAAAACTCAATGCACTCAGACAAGGTCAACTGGTCTGCTGGTATTTGATAAACTAATTATTTAACTGGTAATTAATTAACTGGTACTATTTGATGCTCAGTTTGTCGTGTCATTTTAAAAACACAATCTCAATTCATTCTTCAACAATCAGTATCTCTTCTCTCTCCTCAGTTGAAACCTCAGATAACTCTCAAACCTCTATCCCCTAGTCCTACTTGCTCTAACTCTGAATCTTAACAGGAGTGTCTTGCTTAACCTTCAAATTTATTTCACCTCGCAATTTAAAAGTTTTATTTAAAATGTTCAATATAGCTTTTATTGTTTAATTATTATCATACTGCTGTATTCAAACCAGTAAATAATTGGATTGATTTTTCGATGATCTCCAATTTCCTTTCCGACTCTTTAATCCAAAAAAAAGATTTGTTCTGTACTTGGCAAACTATTATCATTTTTTTTAAAATTAGCTAACAGCAAAAATATTCCATTAACTTGATATACACTCCTAAGTTAAAACACTAAATTAGTCTTTTGAGTGGGTATGTCCAGAACTACATCATCATCAGGCGCACAGACCGTTTTAGCCCTGAAAAGCTGAGGATAAATGACATTGCGTACATTGGAAGTGGGTTTCTTCACTCGTTCCTTGATATCCGACTTCAAACTCCTCGTCTCTTGTTCCAGTAGTCGGCATTCCAGTTTCAGTTTCTCAATGTTGAACCTGAAAAAGATCAAGTTGGACTTTGATGTTCGTTAACAACAAAAAAAATTAATTAGTAGAGTATGTCGTATCAAAAATTTCTTTAGTTACTGTTCCAAGCTATTGTTTTTTAACCAATGAATTTGATCTATAAACATCTAAACAAAGAATACAGTCAAAACTGAGTCACACTGGTAGATTCGGATTTAGGGGGGCGGACGCCCTCTCCCGTCCGCCCCTCAGGGATTCGACCCCTCACCAACCAAAATGTCCTCCCTAGGTTATTATTTTATGAAATCCATTTTAGGCCGACCACCCCTTGAATTTTTCTAAAGGCGCCTTTGGCGCCAATATATACTAATATCGGAGGGGGCTGCGTGCCAAAAAAAACGCAATTTTTTGGTCAAGTTTGTCCAAAAAGTGCCCAAAAAGGTTTTTTACTTGTTTTTTTTTTCAAAAAAAATTGCCTGCGGTGCAAAATCTTAGGTCAAAATAGGGTCTTTATAGTGTCGTGGGAGTGCTCGGAAAAAATCCGCCCCTCTACACAGGAAAACATATTTTTGACTAATGTTTTCTTATTACATTGTTTTTGTTGTCCTTTGATTATGCGACTCATTATTCTAATTTTGTCATCAACAGCCCCCACTTCAACATCCCTCGCCTCCCCTCTCACACTGTTCTTTACCTTATGACTCCGTTCTCCTCGGCCATCCTGGTCCAAGAACTGTGCACATCCCCCATGTAGTCCTCGGCAGTGTCCGCCACCATCCGTCTCTCCCCCTCCTCCCTCTCCCGCATCATCTTGCCCCTCTCCTCCTCCATCAGCTGCAGAATGTCATTCGTGTGCTTCTCATGTCTCTCAGCCGACGTCACCTGTGACAGAGTTCGTGAGGCGACAATACCTTAAAAGCGACATTTGGTCGAAAGCGACCAGTCGCACTTCTTCGTATAAGCTACAACTCGCACCAGGCGGGCATCCCTTCAAGAAAAAAGAGGAAAGTCTGTTTGAGCCTCAAAAAAATTCGGTAATGACTTAAGAGCCATTTAATTTTATAGATCTAACCAAACAATATCATGAATGTAACCGTTATTTTGTTTAGTTAGTAATTATGAAGTTACTCAAGTCATTGTACAGGTTTTTAAGGCAGAAAACATTACTTTTCCTATTTTTGGCTAATATCATAATAAGGTGTCTCAGGCTTAGGACTATGTTAGGAATGTGTATTTAACTTTGCTTTGAATTGTTTAAGTTTCGTCTTCGACTCCGACCTACGACTTTTATTTTGTGGTTCAAATTATGTTTCTGATATAAGTATGGTGATAAATAGTACCCGCATCCAAGTTTAGGCTCAAGCAATCAATTACAACGGATAATTCTGTGGTTTTTGACATTGCTTTGTAATTACACCGGAACTAGTTGTTTAAAAGATTTTCAATCGATTATAGTCGTGATATTTTCCAAACTATTATATCTCTTATAATCCATTATAATTGATTTCAGTTCATACGGAAAAACTCTTGGTATTGATTATAATCGATTAAAATCTCTTATTTTGCAGAAATTTTGTCACACCAAGAGTATATTTTTATTAATTATATTTTAGGTTAATATGTTTCGATAAAAAAGAAAATGTTCACAAGTGAGATCTCTTGTCACACTTTGGTTCATCCGAACACCGCAAAACAAAAGTTTCATAGAAATCCCTTCATTTTAGTTGAAAGATTGCCGCGGTAGGTGAAAATCAACTCTTCCAAATAAATGGAATCTCTACAATGTCCTGATATTTTCATGGTTAAGAAACATTAACAAGTGCTCTATGAAATCAGTTCTATTTGAAAAAAAAACGAAAAAAATGGAAACGTTAATTTGAAATGATTTAAAAATTTCTGCAACAAACTTCCCAATTTTTAGATAAATCAACGTTTGTTAAAATCATAAAATAAAGCAGTTCAGATGCAAGGTAGAAGAAAAAATTGGCAAACAAAATAGATTAAAATTGTTTATAAACAATCGGAATGGCTTTTTTTCTAACAAATAAATTAGTATTAAGGATTAAAAAAATCGATTTCAATTGTATAAAAATGGATCAAAAATCAATCATAACCGATTGAAACGTTTTGTAATTCAGTGTAATTTGTTTTGAAAGCGAGATTAATATGATTTTTTACTAAATTATAATCAATTTTTTTCTCATTTTGGTAAGAAAGGTACTAAAGTCATTTTCTGATTAATTATTAACGCTTGAAAATGAATGCGGCTATACTAATAGCTTTATTGTGAAGCCAGAAGCTCATAAACGTTGTATCTCGAGGTATAAAGGTTCTTTGAGATATCGAAGGCTCAAGATATGACTCAAGTTTGGCGTGCTATGATAAGTTTTCTAAATACCGTTTGAGAAGTTTTCTAGGCTTTCGAAAACTGAGACCACTACACAACAAATTACTGCATCCTTTTTCTTTTTGTACATACTTTTTTGAAAACTGGTAATCAATGAAATGCAGGGTCAGGTCATTGCATGCTTAATTATATAGTAAATGGCATATCTCATTCAGCATGCGTGGTTAATCAGAATTTGAACACATTTATCGGGGTCAAATACAGACTACTGAAACAATCAAAAGGCTTTCAAAATGAGTTTTTTTTTCGAAAATTCATGTGACCTTGATTCTTGAGCTAATTGGGCGGCACCATAAGTTTTGAACTTAGTTTTCAAATCACTCAGTTTAAGGTTGGAAGTTTGTTTTTCAGCTGAAACTTAATCCAAAGCGAAAAAATCGCCGAATGAATTGTTGTGGTTCTTATTTGATATTTGATTTTAAAATGACTTGAGTTTTACTCTTAGTATGGATTTCAATTCTAACATGTTATGGAAACATCCTATTAATTGAAACAAAAACTGAACACTAGGGGTGGTGGGAGTGAACTTTAAGCTCAGGCGTTTTCTTTTCTAGTGCTCAAAAGTGTATAACAAGTTGAATCGATATTGATACCACCTTAACGCCGTTTAAGATGCAATTTAAGCTGTAAAACTATGCAAGGTGTGTCTTGACGAGGGAAACTGCTTCAAAATTTTTGACTTCTGGAACATTTGGATTGGCATTTAAAAAAAGATTTATTCATAGCTCCTCTTTCACTGAATTTGACAGCAAAACTTCCTTCTTTGAAGTTAATTAACTGCTTGACAAAACTTGCTCGTCTCAACAATAATTAGAACTTCAAAAACTTCTTAACTAATTGAATTCAAAAGATTCTACACAACTAAAAAGAGAACTTCACAGTTTTGAATAATTTATTTTTAAGTTTCTGATACATAAAAATTGGAAATTGAGTTTCTAAAAGAGAATTTTTAAAAATATGACTTTCTTGATTTTCGGAAATTGTCAAAAATGTTAAACTGGAAATTTTTAGCTCCTTTTTGACCCCATTTTTAAAAATCCTATAACACCTTCAGTTGTTTGCTTAACGCATTGAAATTGAGATGAACTAACTCAGTAGCACTTTTTTCCAGAATACGTAATTAGTTTGGCTGTTTAAAATTGCTCAGTTGAAAATCAGTAGCGGTCCACCACGGCATATTTCGGTTTTTTATCAAATGTCAATCAAAAATTAGTACTATGCAAGGGTTGTTAAACTTTTATTTTTTCTATCAAATTCAAAAATTATTTTTCGTATAACTTAGAATTGAATACCTTCTTGGAAAGCAAGACTTTGTTTTAAGTTAATAATTGCAAAATTCCAACATATTTAAGCTTTCTTCAGCTCTCTCGAGTTGTGCGCAATATCTGATTAAACCATCAAAAATAGGTCAGATAATTGGAAACTATAATTAATTTTAACTGTATTTTACCATCTCATTTTTGAGCTGTTCGATCTCTGAGTTGTTTCTGAAGAATGCGTCCTCTTTGTAGGTGAGGAGAATGGAGTGCTGCTTCTTAGCTTCCGCCAGTTTGGCTTCCACCTTTTGAACCTGAAGAGGAAAACGTGGACATTCACTTCTATTTTACGGCTTCAGTCATGACAATGGCAATACGTTTTGGATGATTAAGATTCCAATTTCAGATCGTAGTTTAGTTGTTTCTTTTTAAATGATTTCTTTTTGATTTTTGAGTTTTGAGTTTTTCAGCTTACTAATTTGGCGGCATATTCATGTCAAAAATGTGGCAAAATTAGGTCCGGCAAAGAAAAAAGTTCAAATGTCGTTGACATAGCCGGGCCCATCTGCAGGTTGCAAATTAGAAAATTGTTCGTTGAAGCTGATGGTACGTCGTCGTTGATTGTAATGGTCATCTAGTTGTTAGCTGTCGTTGATCATGTTGGTCATCTAGTTGTTACTGTGGTCCAATACTCGCGAGAGTTTGACTGCTGGTCGGTGTAGAATCCCCCTGCTAGTTTTAATTTCGCAGGAGCAAACGATTCCGTCTGCACCTGGGAAAGTACGAAACACCCGTCCCAGGGGCCAAAGACCTCGAGGCGTTAGGTCTTCCAGTATCCATACAAGGTCTCCTTGCTGAAGATTTTCCACTTGCTTTGTCCATTTCGTTCGGGTCGTCAAGGTTGGCAAGTAGTCTTTGAGGTATCTGTTCCAGAACTGTTGACGCAAGGCTTGAGCTTGTTTCCAAGTTCTCTTGTCCGTTGTGTGGCGAGGGAGAAACAATCCAGGAGGCAAATTGTTTGTTGGTCGTCCTAGTAGAAGGTGATTAGGTGTAAGGGGCTCGTCGTCGGTTGGGTCTGATGAGGCGTGGGTTAGCGGGCGAGAATTCATCATAGCTTCAACCTCGCACGTGAAGGTTGACAGAGTTTTGTCGTCCAGTGTCCGCGTTCCAATGACTTTGTAGAAGGCAATCTTTAATGTTTTTATGAGGTGTTCCCATGATCCACCAAAGTGAGGAGCTGCAGGTGGGTTGAACTTCCAGGTTATTCCCAGTAATTGGCATTGATTGTTGAAGTCATTGCTGTGTTGAATCTCAGAAAGGCTTTCCTGTAATTCCTTGTCAGCTGCAACGAAGGCTTTTCCGTTGTCAGAGAAGATGATCCTGGGTTTACCGCGTCTAGCGATGGAACGGCGTATGGCTTGTAGAGTTGAGTTTGTGTCGATTTGCTGGCATATTTCTGAATGAACTGCTCGCGTGACGAGGCAGGTGAAGAAGAGAACGTATCGCTTACTGTACTCGTCGTTGTTCCGCGTGGCAAAGGGTCCCAAGAAGTCAATTCCTGTTGAGTAGAAGGGGTAACTGTTTTCCGATAAAGGGAGTCGTTGTAGGGGTAGATCTGCCCTCAGAAGCTTCACTGGTTCCTGCCGAAGGCGTCGGCAAGGTATGCATTGTCGAATAGTTTTCTTCAGATGCTTGCGTGATCTTATGATCCAAAAGTCCTGCTGAAGAATGCTTCGTGTGTTTATTTCCCGACAATGGGAACTTATTTCGTGTGTTTGCTTCATGAAGAGTTGTATTGGGTAGTTTTCTGCGTTCAGAATGACTGGATGTCGGCTGCAAAGTAGAAGCGGGGCTTTCTGTAGTCGTCCTTTGGCACGTAAGTATCCGTGATCGTCGATGAAGGGGCAAAGAGGTTGTAGAGGGCTGCGGGGTGGAATGTCAGATTTCTTTGTCAGGCATGCTTTTTCCTTGGGGAATGATTGATTCTGTGAGTGTTTAATGATCCATGCGAATCCTAAGGTGAGGTGTTGAAGTGAGAGGCTCTGGCCTGTCTTCCTTTTGATGTTTTCTGCGAAGAGAAGAACATATGAAGTAACTCTGAGTGCTCATGTCCAAGTGCTAAATCGGTTGAAGTCGATTACTGATGTTGGCGGTTGTGGGTCGTTGTCTGTCAGATGAATGTCGGCTGTAGGTTGTGTTGGCGGGTGATTAGGCCAATCTGATGATGGTTTTAACAAGAAGTCTGGTCCTCTGATCCATCGTGAATCGGTAGTCATGTCACATGCTTTGTAACCACGTGTTCCGTCGTCTGCAGGGTTGTCTTTGCTGGGCACGTATCTCCAGTCCAGTGAAGATGTTGAGTCCATGATGAAATTCAGGCGGTTGGCAATGAAGATCCGGTGTCGTTGATTCGGCGAGTTTATCCAATGAAGAACTGTTGTACTATCTGTCCATAGTGTCGTACTGTCGATTCGTATGTCATGTTGTTCTTTGATGAAACGAGACAGTTTAGCTCCGTTAGTGGCGGCTTGAAGCTCGAGATTTGGAATTGTCATTCTGCTGATGGGTACTACTCGGGCTTTTCCAATGACGAACTTGAGTTCCGTTGTGTCGTCGTCATATCTGATTCTGAGGTAAGCAACTGATGCTAAGGCAAGTTCGGAGGCGTCGCTGAATAGATGGAGTTGGGTTTCCAGTATCTTCCTTTCTGGTTTGAAGTAAATACGGGGCAGACAGATGTCGTTGAATTGGCTTCGCTTGTCTCTCCAATCGTTGAGGTCTTTAAATGCTCCATGTTTAGAGGTTTGTCCCATTGAGGTCCATTACTCCAGGCAAGTTGAAGTGAGTGTCGTAGTCGAATTGTCAGTGGCATCGTAATTCCAAGCGGGTCAAAGATTGAAGAAGCAAACTTCAATAGTTTGCGCTGCGTTAAGTCATTCTTGTCAATGGCGTGAAACTTCTTTGCTTCCACAAGAAAGACGTCCGTGTCTGGTTTCCATTTCACTCCAAGAACTCTTTCGAGGGGTCGTTCCTTCTTGGCGAGGCTGTCGCTGTTTTCCAAGTGGTTCTCGTTGACTGTTGTGAGGAATTGTTGAGAGTTTGAGGTCCATTTTGTGAGGTTGAAACCTCAAAGGCTGAACATCTTTTGAAGGTCGTTCATTAACTGTGTCGCTTCCGTCGGTGTTGAAACGGCTTTGTATAGGTCGTCCATGTATATGTTGCGTTTTGTGATTTGCTCCAAGGCTGGATATTTGTCGGCATTGTCCTTCGCACATTGTCGAGTGGCGTAGCAGGCAGCACATGGTGAGTCGGTAGCTCCGAAGATGTGGCTGGTGTATTGAAAGGTTGCGGGTTGGTCCGTGTTGTCCTTCCACAGAAATCGCAAATACGGCTGGTCCTCTGGGCTCACGAAGACCTGCATGAACATTGCTTCAATGTCGGCAGAAATAGCGATTTGGTCCTCGCGAAATCGCATAACGATTCCAGTAAGGTTTGTGAGGAGGTCTGGTCCAGTTAGTAGGTTGCTGTTGAGTGATACTCCTTTGTAGATGCTCGATACATTAAGGACTCGGCGTACCTTGCCAGGTTTATTGATGTTTGTCACTGGATGATGAGGAAGGTACCATTTTCCTGTTGAGTCTTCATGAGAATCATCAACTTTGACTATGAAACCTTTCTGCAAGTCGGTGTCGATGGTCTCCTGATATTTCTGTGCCATCTCGATGTTTCTCTTCAGTCGTTGGAGAAGGCTGGCGAGCTGCTTCTTGGCAAGCCATCTATTTTTTGGCAGTTGTTGTCCACGTTTCCAAAGCATTCCAACTTTGTAGTGACCATTGGGCAAGCGGGTTGTTGAAGATTCCAAGATGCGGAGAGCTTCCTTGTCGTCTGTTGAGAGGCTGCGTTGGTCAGTTGAAATCCCTTCGGCGTCCATTTTCATCCATTCAGCTACGTGGCGAAACAGTGTATCGTCTGTCGTGAAGTTGATTGTGTTGATGTCGTTGGGTGTCGCTGCATTGTCTCGTCCACAGAGAGACAATCCAAGTGGCGTTTTCCATCCAAGAGGCACATTTTGTTTTGAATGGATTGCTTCTGAAGGTGTCACGAGTTCGGCGAAATCGCATCCAATGATGATTCCGATTTCTTTCGAGGGCAGTGTGGCTATCCGAATGTGTTGAAGTGGCTCGTTCCTTTGGCAGATGGAGTTGACGAGTTCAGGGTTGAATTGGGAAAGATTCCAATCCATTATGACGTCCATGTCATTTAGTTGAAATGGCTACTTTTGCTGGTTGCAGGGTCCAATCGCGATCGTCATCTTTGTAGAAGCTGTGTCTGATGATGTCAATGCTTGGTTTAGCTGGATGGTGTCGTCTAATTGCAGATCTGGTTTGAGTTGGAGGGCGTTTGATGATTTAAGCAATGTCAGTTTGCTTCCACAATCAAGCATTGCATAGGCATGAACTCTCTGTTTGCCATGAGAGATCGTTATTGGCAGGGTCGGAATGTGGCGAGTCGATTTCCTTCTGCTTATGCTGGTGCTGCAGTTGGTGGTGTCGTCATGTTGTCTGGAGTTCCGGTTGGCTGTCTCCCTCTGTGTCGTCGAGTTGTAGGTGCTGCTGTTGTGCAGAAGTGTGTGGTGTTTCTTACTGCATCCGTCCGTCCAGCAGGTTTGCGTTGATTGACAGTCGGCGAACTTGTGGGGGCTGAGGCAGTTGAAACATAGTTGTAGGTCCCTGGATTGCTGTAATCTGTCCTTTGGGTTCATTGCGATTCTCCGGGCAAAAATCTCGTCGTTGATCCTTTTGTCCAGATTTATGTTGCTGCTGGCTGGGTTGCTGGTTCCGGTTGTTCTGATTGGCGCGGTGATCTGATGGTCCATGTTGGTGGGTGTGACCGTTGGATGATGATCCTTGAGTGTTGCTGCTGTTGTAGTTGTTGCTGCTGCTGCTGTTTCTGGTGTTGTTGTTGTTGTTGCTGTTGCTCGGCAAATCGCTGCATACTTCGGTGTAGATGTTGAACCAATTGGTGAGGTCGATGAGTGATGGTTGTCTGATGGTGCATTGCAGATTGTATCTATTCCATTCTAGTCGGCAAGTGGTAGGCAGTTTTGACAAAACTGTTTGGACATTTGTCGTAGAGTGTAGATCGTGCTGGAATCCAAGTGTCGTGAATGTATCGACCATTGTCTGTACGAAGTTGGCGAGGTCCTTGTAGCTTCTGGTATGTCGTAGATTGGGGCCGCTGATGGCGTCGAGTCGTCAAAGGAAGGATGTAACTATCTTCGTCGGGTTACCAAAGTCGTTTTCCAGTCGCTGAAGGGCTGCGTCATACATTGCTCCATTGCATCCATATCCTCGGATGAGAGATTTGGCATCTCCGAATACAAGTTTCTGCAGATGTGTCATCTTTTCCGAGTTTGTCATGTCGGTGCTGATATGGTTGCGTTGAACAGTCCTATCCAATCTAACCATTGTTCAGGTTCTCCGTCGAATATGAATGGTTTGACAATGGGCACTGATTTCCTGAATGTCTCCGAGATCGTTTGATGATGGTTGTGGTCTGTCGGCGCTCTTCCAAGGTTGGTCGGAATCGGAAAATAAGTTGGCTGGTTCTAATGTGCTGCAGGTTGATGTGCTGCATGTTGATGGACTGCATGTTGATGAGGGGGAGGTCGGTTGATATTTGGGTGAGTTGTTCCTGTTGGTCCCCTGCAGCCTGCATGAGTGAAGGCTGTTGTTGATGATGTCGGCATGTTCGTAGGGTTGTATGCTGTCGTGGTTCCCAGAAATCCTTCCTGGTACGATCGTATGGGAAGTTGTGTACATTGGTGAGTCAGGGTCGGCTGGCTGGAGGTCCAATTTGTTGCTGTTCGTTGATCTCCTTGGTTTGTTGGCAGTAGTGCTGGTTGTGCTAGTATCAGTACTCCGTTGATGTTTGTGATACCCTTAGCTGTCGTCTGGTGTCCACTGAACACGTTTTGGGGGGATGATTGGTTGTATTCTGATTTCCAATCGTCAAGATGGGTCTAAAGGCGCTATTCGGATTATGTGTCCTCTGTTGTTGGCTTGAAGGCTGGTTCTGTAGTTGGCTTGAAGGCTGGTTCTGTTGTTGGCTTGAAGGCCGGTATAGTCCATGTGGGGGGCTAGCTGTCTGGGGAGCAAGAATTGGGTGTGTGATTTGCTGTCCAATCATTTGACTCTGAGCTGCTTTTGAAGTTGCTGTCGGAAGAAATATTGGCGCTGAAACATTTCTTTGTCAGTTTGCTGGTGCGTTCATCTGCTGATTGAAAACTTGGATTTGAGTTCCAGGGTTGTTGAAGATTCCAAGATGCGGAGAGCTTCCTTGTCGTCTGTTGAGAGGCTGCGTTGGTCAGTTGAAATCCCTTCGGCGTCCATTTTCATCCATTCAGCTACGTGGCGAAACAGTGTATCGTCTGTCGTGAAGTTGATTGTGTTGATGTCGTTGGGTGTCGCTGCATTGTCTCGTCCACAGAGAGACAATCCAAGTGGCGTTTTCCATCCAAGAGGCACATTTTGTTTTGAATGGATTGCTTCTGAAGGTGTCACGAGTTCGGCGAAATCGCATCCAATGATGATTCCGATTTCTTTCGAGGGCAGTGTGGCTATCCGAATGTGTTGAAGTGGCTCGTTCCTTTGGCAGATGGAGTTGACGAGTTCAGGGTTGAATTGGGAAAGATTCCAATCCATTATGACGTCCATGTCATTTAGTTGAAATGGCTACTTTTGCTGGTTGCAGGGTCCAATCGCGATCGTCATCTTTGTAGAAGCTGTGTCTGATGATGTCAATGCTTGGTTTAGCTGGATGGTGTCGTCTAATTGCAGATCTGGTTTGAGTTGGAGGGCGTTTGATGATTTAAGCAATGTCAGTTTGCTTCCACAATCAAGCATTGCATAGGCATGAACTCTCTGTTTGCCATGAGAGATCGTTATTGGCAGGGTCGGAATGTGGCGAGTCGATTTCCTTCTGCTTATGCTGGTGCTGCAGTTGGTGGTGTCGTCATGTTGTCTGGAGTTCCGGTTGGCTGTCTCCCTCTGTGTCGTCGAGTTGTAGGTGCTGCTGTTGTGCAGAAGTGTGTGGTGTTTCTTACTGCATCCGTCCGTCCAGCAGGTTTGCGTTGATTGACAGTCGGCGAACTTGTGGGGGCTGAGGCAGTTGAAACATAGTTGTAGGTCCCTGGATTGCTGTAATCTGTCCTTTGGGTTCATTGCGATTCTCCGGGCAAAAATCTCGTCGTTGATCCTTTTGTCCAGATTTATGTTGCTGCTGGCTGGGTTGCTGGTTCCGGTTGTTCTGATTGGCGCGGTGATCTGATGGTCCATGTTGGTGGGTGTGACCGTTGGATGATGATCCTTGAGTGTTGCTGCTGTTGTAGTTGTTGCTGCTGCTGCTGTTTCTGGTGTTGTTGTTGTTGTTGCTGTTGCTCGGCAAATCGCTGCATGCTTCGGTGTAGATGTTGAACCAATTGGTGAGGTCGATGAGTGATGGTTGTCTGATGTTGCATTGCAGATTGTATCTATTCCATTCTAGTCGGCAAGTGGTAGGCAGTTTTGACAAAACTGTTTGGACATTTGTCGTAGAGTGTAGATCGTGCTGGAATCCAAGTGTCGTGAATGTATCGACCATTGTCTGTACGAAGTTGGCGAGGTCCTTGTAGCTTCTGGTATGTCGTAGATTGGGGCCGCTGATGGCGTCGAGTCGTCAAAGGAAGGATGTAACTATCTTCGTCGGGTTACCAAAGTCGTTTTCCAGTCGCTGAAGGGCTGCGTCATACATTGCTCCATTGCATCCATATCCTCGGATGAGAGATTTGGCATCTCCGAATACAAGTTTCTGCAGATGTGTCATCTTTTCCGAGTTTGTCATGTCGGTGCTGATATGGTTGCGTTGAACAGTCCTATCCAATCTAACCATTGTTCAGGTTCTCCGTCGAATATGAATGGTTTGACAATGGGCACTGATTTCCTGAATGTCTTCGAGATCGTTTGATGATGGTTGTGGTCTGTCGGCGCTCTTCCAAGGTTGGTCGGAATCGGAAAATAAGTTGGCTGGTTCTAATGTGCTGCAGGTTGATGTGCTGCATGTTGATGGACTGCATGTTGATGAGGGGGAGGTCGGTTGATATTTGGGTGAGTTGTTCCTGTTGGTCCCCTGCAGCCTGCATGAGTGAAGGCTGTTGTTGATGATGTCGGCATGTTCGTAGGGTTGTATGCTGTCGTGGTTCCCAGAAATCCTTCCTGGTACGATCGTATGGGAAGTTGTGTACATTGGTGAGTCAGGGTCGGCTGGCTGGAGGTCCAATTTGTTGCTGTTCGTTGATCTCCTTGGTTTGTTGGCAGTAGTGCTGGTTGTGCTAGTATCAGTACTCCGTTGATGTTTGTGATACCCTTAGCTGTCGTCTGGTGTCCACTGAACACGTTTTGGGGGGATGATTGGTTGTATTCTGATTTCCAATCGTCAAGATGGGTCTAAAGGCGCTATTCGGATTATGTGTCCTCTGTTGTTGGCTTGAAGGCTGGTTCTGTAGTTGGCTTGAAGGCTGGTTCTGTTGTTGGCTTGAAGGCCGGTATAGTCCATGTGGGGGGCTAGCTGTCTGGGGAGCAAGAATTGGGTGTGTGATTTGCTGTCCAATCATTTGACTCTGAGCTGCTTTTGAAGTTGCTGTCGGAAGAAATATTGGCGCTGAAACATTTCTTTGTCGGTTTGCTGGTGCGTTCATCTGCTGATTGAAAACTTGGATTTGAGTTCCAGGGTTGGAGTGCGGTGACGTTTCATGAAGTTGAGCTTCTGAGTTCGGTCTTTGTCCCACTGTTGCTGTCAATTGCTGATTGTCGATTTGGAGTTGAGTTCCATTGTTCAATTCTATAGTCGTTCCTTGAAGTTGAGCTTCTGGGTGGTTCGGCTGAAGGTTTGAACTTTGGGACAAGTCGGCGTTCGGCTGCCTCAATGAGAGGTTTGATTGAGGAAGGAGGTGAGTTCCATGGGCAGTTTGAGTTCCAAGAGTTTTTGTTTGTTGTTGATGAATGCGATGATCCAAGGTAATTGGCGTCGCTGTTAGATCCGGGGCGAAGTAGGAGTCCTGAATTGTCCTGGGCGGAATTTGATCTGTGGCTTGAAGTAGCGTTTAAGATTGCTGGCAATCCAGAAAATTGTGGCAAATCGTCCGGGGTGTCCTGGTCCATGGTGACGTTTTGTGTAGTGGTACTACGGGTTAAACTTTCCGTTTGGCGTCGAAGGGGAAGATTTTCCAAGGCTTGTCGTATTATTGAAGGCGTCGAGACGTTGCTGGCTACTCGTGATGAGTTTAAAGAAGACGTGGCAGTGTTGTTGAGGGTACGCTCGTATCGTTTTGATTGTAGTTGGATCGTTCGGTACAAAACTTTCAAAGTTTTCATTCGTTCAATGATTGAGTCTTGCTGGTCCATTCCGGTGCGTATTATCTTGACTGCTTCGTTATTGGCATCGTCAAGCAAGCTCTTCAATTCCGTTAAGAAATCGTTTATGATCTGTAGTTCGTCGGAATCGCTTATGGCTTGGTTAATTGCTTTTGCTAAAAATTCTACGTCTGTTTCTATGACTTTGAAAACAGCATCATAGGTTGAATTCATATTTAATTGACTATTTTTCCTAAACTTAATTCACGTTTTGACGTGTCAGACAAAATGTAAAATGGCCAATATGTAATTCCTTTGATTACATGGAACCCTCGCAATTGTATTGTAACAAAAAAAATGATTTTGAGTTTTTTTTTCTTTGGAAATTACAATCCAAAAAAAAGAAAAAAAAAGTAAACAATATGATTACTTCGTTGATGTGTTCGTTGATGTGTTCGTTGATTTTTCAAACAAAAAAAACCTTGGTTTCGGTTTCTTTTTTTAAAAACTATTGTGCGCCAATGACAATGGCAATACGTTTTGGATGATTAAGATTCCAATTTCAGATCGTAGTTTAGTTGTTTCTTTTTAAATGATTTCTTTTTGATTTTTGAGTTTTGAGTCTTTCAGTTTACTAATTTGGCGGCATATTCATGTCAAAAATGTGGCAAAATTAGGTTCGACAAAGAATAAAATTCAAATGTCGTAGACAAGTCATAAGGCAAGTGTATTATTCTCAAAAGGAACAAGAAATGAGAGTAGGACGATTGTCATCATTGTTATGATAATTTATGGTTTCATCGACACTTTCTTATATAATCTGGAGGTTTCCCGGGCTGAAGTGTTCGACCCATTTTTCGACCGAACTTAATCGAACACACGAATGATGTCGGACCCAAAATCCGTGGTCAAAAACAGCCCTCCGAAATAGCATTTTCGAAACATATTCGCAAATATGAGCAAAAATTTGAGTACAAAGTGTGGTCGAAACATAGTCGATCACAAAGACGAACACAAATTTGAAACTTTATTGAGCTATACTCGAAAACACAAATTCGTAAAACAAGTCAAAATATAATCGAGCAGAATACCTAAAATAAGTCAAGCGTTCAAATTTCGAGTTATCGGATTTCGGTTTTTTTTTGCTGGAAAATGTGTTAGCAGATGCAACTAGGCAAAAAATATAGAATAATTTAAGGTGCCAGTTAGCATTGTATATGTGAATCGTATACAGAAGCCTGTACGGTGAGGTTTTAAAATGAAATCAAGGCTTTTTTGGTTGAGGAGTAAATATGCATGAAAACCCTTTATTCGCAGTTTTAAAGAGGTAATTTTTTTGAAAAAAAGTTTGCCTTATTTTGCCTTAAAAAGGTTGCTTGCAACTTTTCGAATAAAACGTTCATTTTGCGTATCTCAGTACTATAGCTGAAAACGCCAAAATCCCGACCTCAATCCGTTCCTTTGCCAGTTCCCTTTCCACGAATATCTTAGTCTCCTCCACTTCTTTGTCCAACTGTTGCTTCTGCATCTCAAACAACTTCTGCCCACTCTCTGCTGCCCCGCGGAACTTCCCGTACTTTACAATGAGGTTGGAGACGTCCTTGTGAACTCCTTCCTCCATTTTCACCATGCGCTCCTATCAACAAACTTTTACTGTCAAAACTTTTTTCAGGTTTCAAAACTGATTTGGCACAAACTGAAACCTTCGTTAATTAAAACTTTTTTTAATATATTTAACGGACATTTTCTAGAAGTTAAGGGAAGTTTCTAGAAGCACATCGGATAATTTCGTCAAGCCGAACGTCGAACTGAAATTTTCAAAATGTATTTTTTTTGACGAACTAGTAAAAGCTTTTGACAAGCTAATTAATTCACTATCAATAAAAAATAATTTTAGGTAAATGAAAAAAGGTTGACTCTGATCTTCAGAGGAAAAGATTGATTTGACAAATTATTAATCAGGTGTGTTTATTATTTTATCGAAAAAAGTCCTTGTTCGATTGAGAAGATGAAATAAAAGCAAAGGCTCTTTTTCAAGACCCCTCACAAATTTGAAATTCAGGTTTGAAAACCATTTTAATGTTGTCAACCTAACAAACCTGAACAAATTTGCTCTTCATAATTGACATTGTAACATCACGCATGCAGCCTTACTAGTACATTCAACAACTATGCAAATAGATTTTTGAAGTGGGGAAGAGGAGTTTAAAAGCGCCATAATAAAATAGTGTGCCGTACCTGTTCGGCCATATTTGACTCCAGTAACTGGTCCCGTCGTCTTCGCACTTCGTTCAGGTGCTTCTGGGCTATTTTGATCTGGGTCCGCAGCAGACTCAGTTCCCCCGCCAACTTCTGAGCCTGGATCTCTTCTGTCCTCAGTTTGGTCCGGGGCAGCCAGGGGTGCTGGCAGGCACTGCTGCATGCTGTGGTTGGTCTTCCGAATTTGGCACCATAGCTGGGAGAAAAAAATAACTAAATGTTACCTTCTTAAAACTTCAGATTCCTTGAAGCCTGTGATTGTGTTAAATTCCTTCTTTAAGTTTTGAGCTATATTTCGATGCAAAAAACAGGAACAACCGAGCGTTAGTAAGTCGAATTACTGTTATCGGCTTGTAAAAAACAATCAACAGAAGACTAACTGAGGCCGGCGATTTTTAAGTAGAAAACTAACAAGCATAAATGATTGATAAGTACAAAAAAATTGATTTCATTTCAGATTAGTTAACAATTTTCGAGACAAAACAAAACAGGTATATCCCCAAAAATTCACGCTTTTGCCAGAAAATTAGTTTAAAAAAACTGCACGTTCATTTCAGTTTCATTTTTTCCCGCCAAAAATCTGATTGCCACTTACTTGTCAAGAAGCACATTCGGCATTTCCCTAACGAATCTTCGAACTACACTTTTCTCGCCTGGCTTCCGCCGAGAGGTGATGCCGCTGCTCTGCTCGGGTTGAGGTTGTTGTCGCGACCACACATCGTAGTTCGTGTTCTCCAGTTGACTCTCTACAGCCGAGGGAAGCGCCGGTAACTTAGTGGCCGAACGATTGTCGTTTTTAGCAACATTATCTGAGTTTGGCTCTTCGGCTTCTGGGTTGTTCTCGGACAACCGCTCGGAAGGCGCTGTCCTCACGAGTTCACAGTCAGGTGCAAACGAAATCTGTTTTTCTAGCTTTATTCGACTCATGATATCTCGAATTATTATTGAAAATTATTGAGAAATATTTCAAATCATATAACGTGAGCTGATGATGTGTCACATACTGTAGTTTTTTTAGCTGTATATATTTTTAGCCATCTTAATGCGTTGTATGTTCTCTAAAATGTGTAAGTCAAAACAGAGTAGCTTCGATGTTTATTGCTATTGCTTTGCTTCAACAAACGATGCGTGTTTTAAACGTAACAGCGGCGCTCTCTTTTTTAACGCACGGAATTTGAGCAAATAAGACCATCATCAACTTGTATAGGTATAAATCAATGCAGGTGCTTATAAGCAAATTGTTACAAAAAAGAATAATGGCTCAAGCACACTGCAGACGAAATAATGTCGAAATAACGTCTCACTCGCACGACAGATGTTTCTATAATACTAAGTGAGAACTCAATTATCACAAGCGCATACTAACAAAATACTGTAAACTGGTACAACCAAAAACCGCTGAAACTTGAAATACAAATATATCGATAAAGCGTGGGTTTTAATTTTTTTTTAGAAATAAAAGTAATTCGAAAAACATTATACTGACAAAAGATGAGGTAGCTACACGGGAGCGGATTGGGGAAGGGCGCGAACGCCTCTTTTTCCTCTTTAGAGAATGAGATTCGATCCCCTGCCGACCCAAAGCCGTTTTTGGCCTGTTTTTTTTTTCAAAATTTTGCCTCCGGTGCACAAAATTTGACCAAAACAGGGGCTTTTTAGTGCTTTGGAGAGCTCGAAAAATCAGTTTGGTCGACCTAAAAAAACACTCGCCCCTGTGGCTACATATTCAATTTTCAGTTTCGTTTCAACAAATCATCTACGCTGAGCTCTTGCAAATCCACACGCCACCCAACATAAAAGAAATGACTGCTGTTCTGGGCATCTAAACTCTTTTTCAAAAGCGGTGATGAAGTGGTAACGTCTCCGCCTCTTAATTTAAAAGTTGGATGTTCGAGGCCCACTAAGATCCCTTCTCGTTGCTTGAAACTGAGGCAGCATTACCCAGTCCAGAAAAATAACAAAAAAAAATTGAATCTAGTTCTTACCCGGGCTGACCTCCATAGACCGAAAATGCTAATCATACAATTCCATAAACTAAGTCAATGAAAAAAAATGAATCATACAATTTTCATATTTTTTGCAAAAATAGAGTCATCGAATTTTCGAAGCAAATTTTTCTTGTTTTGGCATATAAGTCGAGGTAATGTCATAAATAAAAAAAAATTTTGTCAAAAAAAGGCTATCAAACCATTTTCATTACGAGGCCAAACTGTGTGTTTTTTGAATTTTAAGCTGATTCCGCAATAAGTACGCTCCCTTTTTAACTGGAAACTTTTTAACTTTTTGTTTGCCTTAATCAATGAATGATTAACTGGAAACTCAAATTAAAAGAAATCATTTTTGAAAGTTTTTGAATGACAAATTTAAGACAATTTAGGCCGTTTCCATTGAATCGAAATTGCTAGACGGTAAAACCTGTGGCGACTCTGTTTTTGAGTAAATAAAGTCTCTGTCGATTGTGTTTGGTTACGGACACCGCCTAAAAATTTTGAGAGAGATTAAACTTTAAAACTAATCAATTTTTTCTCGGCTTTTGGAAAAATGCTAGTCATCGAACTTCCATATATGAAAAAATAATAATTATATGCCTTTGATTTACTTCACTTCTGGAAATGCATGAAATTGTATGGCTAGCATTTTTCCATTATTCAACTATTAAAATGCTAATCATATTATTTCCATATCAATACGAGGCCAAACTGTGTAGTTTGTGAATTGTAAGCGGATTCCGCAATAAGTAAGCTCCTTTTTTCTTCTTTTGTTCTTTCTTTTTCTTTGATTGTTCTGACAAAGTTTTAACAAGTTGAAACACTTGTATATAGAACCCAGGAACACACAGACACATATAAATTGTGCATACAAACTGCGCGCCTATCCAGTGCACAGTTTGGTCTCGTAATGATTTGGAAAATTTGCGAATAGCAGTTTTTTGATGGCGACACTTTTTCTAAATAGTTTTGAAATTGCACCAAAATGTTTCGAAAAACAAGTTTTAAACTTATACAAATATTTTTCCAAAAAATTGCACTCAAATGGTAAAATTTTGTGTGCATAACGTAGTCCTGGACACACAAAAAATGAGTTTTTTCCGTTTCTCTGGACAACTGTTTTCAAAAACGCTTAGATTGCCTATTTATTTTGTATAGCAAGTTTTGTATGCCTTGATTGTTCTTTATTCATTATATCGTTTGTGCCATAGTTTGATACTTTCATTAGATCGTTTGTGTATGGCAAAATTAAGACAATTCAGGCCGTTTTCAAAGAATCGAAATCGTGGAACACTAAAACTTGCAGTGGCTCTACTTTTCAGTAAGTAAAGTCTGTGTCACTTGTGTTTGGTTACGGACACCATGTAAAAATTTTGAGAGTTAAATTTTAAAAAACTTTTTTGGTTTATGGAAAAGCGATCGTCATACAATTTCCATATATGAAAACTTACTAATCATATACCTTTCATTTATTTTACTTCTGGAATTGCATGAAAATTGCTTGGCTAGCATTTTTGGATATAAGAAAATTGTATGATTAGCATTTTTGGTCAACCCGGGTGAGCAGGAGTGCAACAGCGGTTCGTCGTGATGAGCTGTACAGCTTGTTTGTTGTTCCTTTCCATGTGGATATACGGTCTGGAGTTCTACACTAAGAGTGAATCAAATTTTTGTCGTTCGTCATTCTACTTAAAATCAAATTGATTGATGAAAACTTTATAAGTAAGTATACTGACTAGTATAGTTGTATAATCTATCATATATTTCTTCATTTAATAGTTGAATAAGAAAGCACCTTCTAAATCAATATGGCGCTTGTCAGAAAAAATTTATCAATTATGTGGGGAAATACCAGTAAAAGTTTGGGTAAAAATCGACGTTAAAGATACAAGTGCTGTGTATCAATCATCAAATTGAAAAAATCGAAGCTTATAAAACTTTGAAGTAACTGAACACAAATTCTTTTCCCTGCTACTTCTGGTTTGCTCTCTTTGCAAGTGAGAGAGTGCACCAATGCATCACTCTCTCATTCGAGGATTGCGCCCTCGCTAGCAGGAATTTGGTGGGGATAGGAGCCCCGTGGTACAAAAGCAGACCCCAAAGGAGAAAAAAACGCAATTCAACACTGGTAGTCCCTGATAGGCTGCTAATGTGACCAGGAAACAGAGAAAGTACGAGTGGAAAACAGCACAAGCAGGGCATCTCAGAAAACCTGGGAATCTGAAGAAGCTTGTGAAACTCGAGGAGCTAGTTATACTGTGGAAATTTGTGGAACTTTTGGAAAATTTGACTGAAGGATCTCTTTTGCGCTGAAAAGGCTGCTGGAGACGTTCGCGCAAAGGTGAGCGGAGCAAAATTGCAGTAGAAGACCGAATTTCTCTACCCGGGGCACAAGATGACAATTGAGAAAGCGTTGGAACGCAAAGTGATGCTCACTTATGAGACAGGTCATTCAATGAACCATCAGTAAGAAACAGTACAATGATCATGCATGTCTAATCTGATGGTTGCTTTAACAGTGAGAGAATTGAGAGCACTCGAGAAACAAAACAATCAGCAGACTATAGCCAAGGAGGAGGGGAAGTGAGCAGAAGCGTCGAAGTAACCACAAATTCAAAGGACCTTGCAAACAAGCAGAAACAAAATAGAGGAACTCAGAATCCCCAAAAAAAAGAAACATTTGTGAGAAACCTCAATCTCGTCTCCGAAAAAAAAAGATTTCTCATTATTTATCAAAGAGCCCAGAGTTTTTGTAGGAAATGGGTGACAATTTTGGCTGCAGGTTATGACTGCATGCAGCACCGACTACAATTCCTGATAAAAACATATAATTTTTTGAGAGAGAAGAGAGAGAAAACACTTTATTGTTGCATCAACTTTTGCAGTTTCAAAACTGATTGTGGATGGAACAAGTGTACATTATTATTAAATACGTGAATAAAAAAAGGTTTCATAGGTCACTGAATATATAAGATTATTTAAAATTATTTAAGACTCTCCTTAAAAAGTAAGGGGGCAGTTGGGTGTTGGTGGAGTCTACCCTTTATATGTATTAGAAATTATCATCTAGTATGCATTTTTTAAATTAATTTGTTTGATAGCGTACAGGTTTTCTTCATAGAGATGATTTTTTGAGTTACCAAGTTAAAACTTTTTATTAATGTACATAGGAATGACCTACGAAGAAATTCGGTTTTACACAATCCTGGCAGGAGAATTGAGCCGGTGCGATGATTAACACGGAAATTAGACTTCGGAAACTCCAGGCAGTTAAATGCTCTAGTTCTGCTTTGGCTTAATAAAGGAAGATATTGTGTTGATCTATCTTTGAATATATCTCTAGCAGTGGGAATTCTGTGTTTTTCCCTCACATATGTGACATGACAAATCACTCTCATGTTTATGTTCATGACAATTCGTATATCCCATTTTATTTGCTTTTCCAGCTTGTCTAGATTTTCTTTAGCAAAGATAAAAATGACGATAAATTGTTTCGGACAACTCCATTAAGGGTAGTTAATAAATTTACAAAACACTTGTGCTGTCTGGGAGAGCATCATTGGACCTGGAGGTCAGCTCACAGGTGTCGCAGTGAGTCTCGACAAAACAGTGTTGACCGCATGATAACGATTATCCGCAAAACAAAGAGTGAGTTCTTTGTGTTAAAAACTCGAGGATGTGGGTGAACTCTTGTGATGAGGCTTATTGTAGTGAAAGAATCCGATGACTGCCAACGGCTAGCATCGCGACAGGAGCTCACAATAGTGTTCTAGTGAGATGTTTTAGAAGAGGTTAAGAGCCATACAGTAAACAGTTTTGATATCAGAGACGCGCGAAGGTATGGCGGGGGTGGAGAGCAAATCGCCACCTTTACGAAGCAAAAACTGGGGTAAGAGCAACTAGAATCATGGAGAACATAACACAAGAAACCACGAGCTTGCTTGTTAGTGCTTGCGACAGTGGTACTTATAATAAAAAACGTGGATTGGTTGAATAACATTTTCGAGTAAAACAATGTAATCAAGATAGGAATTGATTAGCACGACGAGTGCAAAACGTTTAATATGAGACTAAAACTTTTCTGGAAAATGATCATCCGATTATAAGGCCATAACTTTTCTGGAAAATGATCATCCGATTATAAGGCCATAACTTTTCTGGAAAATGATCATCCGATTATTATGACATTACATGGTCAATTGAGAGATAACAAAAGTTACGCATACGTTTCCACGGACACAACACGATGACAACAGGCCGAGAGTTTGGCGGGACATGCAATTTTCGATAACCAAGAGGGAGCGGGGGGGGGGGGGGGGGGGGGGTTAGAGCCGCATGGTTTTAAAGACTGGCCGCGAAAAAAAACGCAACAACAGATGGTACTACACGAAATTTTGCCATGTTGTCTTAAATCTCAAGTATGAACAGCAGCAACTTGAAGAAAAAACCATCAGCGTAATGTACTCTGGCTCAAGATTCTGGAACTGAGACGGGACATCATGAACTTTTACTTTATCAGCATCTGTTATTTCAGAGAAGTTAAGATTTGGATTCGAAAGTTAAGATTTGGATTCGAAACAGATTGTTATGAAACAAATTATGATAACCAATTACCAAATAACCAAAAAGGAACTCAATGTTATCATGAATTGAAGATGCTAATCGGAATATGCTAGTCTTAACAGATGATAATCTGAAGATCCAACTAATAGAAGATGCTTATCTCTTCGCTGCTATAAATAAATGGTGCCCATTTTATAAATCGCGTCAATCAAAATTGTGCCCATTTTATGTATCTTCATTATAAATTGCACGATAATTGTTTTGAGCATACAAAAAAAAGACTGGGCCTAGTATCTTGAAAAAGTGGTTAAAATTTGGTATGATACCATTAGAAAATAAAATTTTTTATCTGTTTTTTTTTTACGTTTAAGTCATAAACTTGAGTCAGCCAGCACCAAGTAATTAAACCCTAGCCCCGGCAAAAAACGAACTTTCAAAAAATCAGTCCGTGAATTGGCCACACTCCTAGACCTCCGGATAAAAGTATCATTCTCTTCCTCTCCTTGCAACTTTTCTTCCTGCATTGCCTTGTTTTCACCTTCACGTGAAGAAAAATTTGTTCATTTGCTTGTTGAAATCAAGTGTCTACTTATCTGTTGTAGCACAGTGTAATTTCAGCTCTAGAAAACTTGTAAAAAAAACATTTTGGAATTTTAAAAATGGAAAAATTAAATCAATCCCAAATCAGTTTGAAGCGGGTACAAATTCTTGTTAAATGCGATTATGTTTTGAATTGATGAAATGGGACTCCATTAAAAATATAAGTTATGAAATTTTGTTCCATTTCGAAATGTGAAGGCTAAAAAACGTTTTTCAATGATTCCACAAAAAAGTAATTGCGGCTATAGGATTTCATTTGGGTCGCACCGACATTCAAATCAAATGATGTTACTCAATTCAAATTAAGTTCAGCAGAGGTGAATGTTTTATAAGAAAGTGCAATAAGACAACAAACTTTCAAACTAAACTTTGCCGTCACTGCTATTTATATTGCTATCTAAATGTTCGACGTGAAAATGTCAAGGACTTGCACGTTCTTACCATCTTCAATCAAAAGTCCTCATTGCGTATTCCATTTATCGACTCAAAAGAAGAGCTACTTTTCATTTTTCCGAAATCAAATTTAGGAATAGATGTGATTGGTGTGGTTTTTTTTCAGACCAATTTCGGCGAGATCGGATTGATATTTTTTAACAAAACATTTTTGTAAACGAACGAAGTTATCGTATTCCAGATATCAAATGTCAGTTCACCTGCAACCTTTTTCCAGAAAATTTTTTTACCCGTACTGAGCAAAAGTTTATTTTTGGTGGAAACTACTTAAAATTCATCATTTCTAGTCTAAATTTTGATCAAAAGTTAGCTAAAATCAGACTAATTCTAGCCAGAAAAAGCTTCCTCGCACTCGGTCTGAGTTTAGTTCAAGAAGAGCGTTAACTACTAGACCACATTTCTAGTAGGGATATGAAAAATGCCAAAATTGTAAAGTTTTAGACGAATTTATGCGCGCTTTGAAAATTATAGAACTGATGCTTAAAACTTAAGGCAATTTTTTGATGCATAGAATTATTTCGATTTTTAAGGAAACCAAGGAATACTTGTGTTTAGTGGTATGATATATATACCCATTTCAAAATTTAAACACGACTGCTTATATCAGGGTGAAGCCCTCAGTGTTTCGACTGCTTTTTGGGCGTAGGGAGCAGTGCTCGCCTAAAACAATTGATGATATTTTCAAAACAAATCAAAATGTATTCAAAAAAACTAAGATTTTTTAAATATCAGCCACACGCCCTTTAAATACAAAGTGATAGAAATTGCTCCTAGTAACGTATCAAAAAAGACAAACAACCTGCTTCATTCAATTTAAATTGTTTTACAAGACGGATTAAATTGTCGCTTGCGCGTTAATAGCGCGAAAAACATCACGCGTTAATTGTCCCAAATAATCCAAATTGGCAACCCCCATACCTTTCCAATAAAAAAACCACAGGTTTTATTTTGTTTTTAATTTGTGCTCAAGCCAACAATGTTTTTCGGCGTATACAAAAACAAGTCGAAACATGTCTGGAGAAAAAACCACCCCAAATGTTCCGTCACTTCCTTCGGAAGTCGGAACAAAATGACTGCTAGTATCCTGATGGCTTACACTATTAATTTACACTGCTAAAAAGACTGCTAGCTTACACAGTGACAACTATCCTTGCTTTTCGTTTAGATTCAAAAAGGTTTTTTCTTGCATTGATTTTTCTTAAATTATACGAGTTGCAAAACAACAAAATTGGCATTTTCAGAAAAGAAAACGTATTGATTCTATTTTTATTTCAAGCTGGGCAAAAGAAAAGAAACAAGACTCTGCATATTAAAAGGAAGCAATTAATGCTTCGATTGTCTTTTAAGTTCTATAGGATAATGTTCGCTAAAGTAAAAATTGCTGAAATTTAGAAAAAATGAAAAAACTATTTGAGTAAACTTTTTAATAAAAGTTTTTTTTATGACAATTGTTTTAAATAATCACGACACACGCCGTTTTAAATACAACGTAATACAGTTAAAAATTAGCTACGTAGCAATTATGACAGTAAGGTTGCTTCAACCATCCTAAAACGCTTTCTAGGACAGATTAAACGTCCGGTTACGCGTTAAAAGCGCGAAATTTATTGCGCATTAATTATCGCAACTAAGCTTTTTTGGCAATATGTAAATCCCCATAAGATTACAAAAATTGTTCTTAGGTGAAATATATTTTTAATATTGAGCTCAAGACAACGATATGTTTTGGAATTATCAAAAAATTCTGTCAAAAATGCAGTCGGAGTTTGTATGCAGTCGAAGTTTGTATTGAGAAAAAACCACCAGCGCACAAATCTTGCGTCAATTTTGTCGAAAGTCGGAACAAAAATAATGACTTAAGAAGTGGTTTAAAAGTGGTTTTCTGTTACAACTAATATAGTTTTTCATGTTCTTGAGAAGCAATAAACACACCCAATTTTTAAATTACGAAAAGTTTGAAGAATAATTTCCTCGTTGGTTCCTTTTTATCCTTTCGTTAAGTCTGAAAACATTTGGAGACAAAAAAGTTTTAGGGAAATATTAAAACAATTTGGATGTGATTTGCATTCTTAAAAAAATAAGAAAGCGGCCGAGAAAACTGGTGCGAATTTTCGATTTTTAACTATTAGTCATGAAAACAAAATTTGTCTGCAAATTGATCATCAAACTAATTCTCATTTTTGTACTAATCAAAATGAACCTAGTTCAACTATTTTCCAATCTTTCTTAATGCAACTTTAAAGAAAAATTTTGAAAAGCTTAAATTATTTTGATAATTTTTGTTTTTTATTTAATTGAAACTTTTTCATTATAAGAACGGGCTAAATGAAGCTTCAAAATGATTTACCAGGACTTAAATAAACTAACTTTTTCAGGCGTTAGGTATTCAATTATCATCATACAAACATTTTTTTTTTATCGTTCGCTTGCTCAAAATCAGATTAAAAATCAAACATTTTACAATTTACAATTCCCGTTTTTACGATTTTTTGTTTGTTTTTAATCACGAGTTAGAAATCTTATATGTGAATTATCAATCGAACTTTTTTTTCCAAGTTCATTTATGGTATTGAGAGAAAATATAAAAAAAATAAAACTTCAGAAAAATAAAATTCACAAAAGTTCCTCCGCAATTCCAGTGGTCGGAACAGCAAGAAATGTTTTTTCTTCTTTTTTACAGATTGGAAGATCCAAAAGAACTTATACAGGGAAGAATGAAAAGTAGTTATAAACGATAGTTTGAAACCTTTCTGATGCCATCATTGGGAAGTGGTCGGAGATGTACCCGTCGTAAACTTGTTTGAAAATCGGTCACGTATTGAAATTTTATTATTAATCTCCACATTATTGAAAAAAGTTTCGATTGGGACAAATTTGGTACTTGAGTTTGCCTGAAAACCCACTCTACGCCAAAAATGCTTCCCACTTGAGAGAAATAATAAATCAGAAAAGTGTTTCGCTTGGATCTGTTACCTTAAGCAGCTAACCTTGACCAGCGGCTAATGCATCATGAACTTTTTGTATTACCTTGTATTTCATTACCTAGCCGATCTTTGCAGGGATCCCAACAATCTCATAGTTACTTACACTAACACAACCAATCAGGTGGCTTCTTCTTCTTGCAAATATGATCCATATTATGGCTGGGCCTCCTGCTTGTGTATTTCAATTGGGATACTGTTTTTTCTATTTCATGCTTACGTTGTGTTCTCCTTTAACTTTGATGTCGACTACCATAAACAACCTATCCAGTATCTTTTTGTCTGGCTATCGATTTATGAAGCGATTTCCTGTTTATCTTTTACATCCAGTGTTTTAATTCAATGGCTGGATCTGTCATTCAACGCATACTTGCGTCAACAGCGTTTTCTTTACTCATTTCTGACGCTTTCTGAAAATCTTCTATCGCTAATCGACGTTCAGAGTGCTTATTTGGTAGCACTTCTTTTGGCTTTGAATAGGTATTTTAGCATTGTCAAGTTCAAGATGTACTATTTTTTGTTTACAAAGCAAAAAATACGATTGTACTTTTTCTTCATAATTCTAATAAAGTTAGTCATCCAAGTATTTGCACACTTTTTCCGACGACTTTTAAAAAACGTATTTGGAGTTGAGTCAGAATTCACTCGCCAGGTTTCCAATCCCGGGTTGAACTTATATTGATAGTTATCACTTGATCGGTATAAAAATGAAAAAAGTACTTCTCGCCCACATTCTTTTTTCCCGGTTCCTGTACATCACTGAGTCAGTGTCGTTTCTTGCATAACTTTTTCAACATGAAGAATTGATTTTTCTAATCAGGGCTGAAAAAGACATTTTTCATTGATGAATCAGCCATCGGACAGCGATGATTATTCATCTGGCCATTTGAAAAATGGGGAGGAACTTTGTATTCGTATGTGTTTTAGTTTCTTTTTTTTTAATTTCCACGCAAAATCAGCAACCACATAAAAATAGTCATTGGAGTCAATTGAGTTACACATAAATTTAAAGCTTTTTCAGTCGTGATTTTCGAATGAAATTTTAAAAGTTTCAAAAAGTTTTCCAGGTGTCGAGAAAAACTGATTTGAATTTTTTTGTCTAATTTCGAGCGAAAAAAGCAAACGAGCAGGCTTATAATTGCTTATTTCAGTAGCTTAAAAGCTTACAGTAGCTCAATTTAAGCCGTAAAATCGTATTTTATTAGAATAAAGGGATCTTTTAACTATCCCCTCCCCCCTAGGGTACCTTGTAACGAATACCCCTACCCCCCCTATAAAGAAAAAATTGAATAGCTAAGCATTACGAACTTTGTACTTTGTTAACTATTTCCACCCCTATTGCGATAGCGGGGAAATAGTTAACAAGATCCAAATAAAATTTTGAATACTCAGCGCCCTTCTAGAGTCAGAAACTTCAAAAGTTCAAAAAACTCAAAATGAAAAAGTTTTGTTTGACTTTTTTTTCACTTTTTTAAAATTTTTTCCCGGTAAATTTTCTACAAGGTTTGTGTTCCATTTTTTTATGAATATCGAATATGCCCTAAACTCTAGTTTTTGTTCAGATCCTTTTATCGCACCACACAAAAAAACGACACTCTTTTGAAAAAATTGATTGTTGCATTTTTTCAGACTATGGTCGGTCATTCATGCTGTGCTACTTGCATAGTAAGCAGCTGTCCTTGTTCGATGTTTTACTTTCAGACTGCTTATTTTTTCATCAATTAAATGGTTAACTTCAATGGTAGTTGTTGCCACTTTTTGTGGGCGAAGTCCTTCATGCTTGAAGAACCGAATGCTTGAAATTTATTTTAGCTTACTTTCGGCCAATCAGAATTGAGTATTCAAAATCTCAAAGTAAATCGTAAAAATCTAAGTAAGAAAATAAATCTAGGCCATTAGTGTTAATATTGACCGATAAGATAATAAGCAGATCAATTTTCAAGACTGAAAAATTCTTATGATCTTGAACTCATAAGTCTTGATGTTTATCTGAATAGTATTGCGGTTGTAATATTTTTGATTATTTTCCACTGATTTAAAACTTTTTCTGTTAATATTGACTTCAATTTTGTGAGAAAGACATCTAGCCAATAGAGACGCTTAGCGATTTTGATTGCTTGAAACCTTTCAAGCACTCGGTCCTTCAAGCATGAGAACCCTACCGTCCCCCTTTTTATGATAAGCCTATTGTACATGTAATTTTTGAGTGATAATTTTTGAGAGTCTTTGAGTGATAATTAGCAGCAAATAGAGATTAGCATAAGCTTTTTCTATTTCGAACAAAATCACTAATTTATTCTTTTTCGCTTCATTTACTAAGTTTTTGTTCGTTTAGGTCATTTTTTAAACTTAAACATTTTTTTACAATTCCGATTCAAAGTTTAATATTTGTGAAAAATCATTGTTTGGAATATTTAACTTAAAATTGGCTGAGAGCGTTTTATACTGATAATGATTACGATACAATTTTTTAAGCGATGACGGCTGTTTTAATTATTTAAAAAAAAAATTTGATTAGAAATTCAAGTTTCAGTGCGTGTCCTGACTTGGCTATAGACAACTCGGGTAAAAATTGTCTAAAATCAGTGAAGAGAGAAAAAATTGAACGCCCATATTCTCAAAAAGGACCATTGCATGATTTGCGCAGTTTATAAAAATAATCCACTTTAATTTACAAAAAACTATTACATTTGCGGAGCTTACTTACAATTCGCCAATTTCACTCAAAAATGCGGAAGCTGTAACAACTTGCTATTTTTGCACACAACAGACTCCGCGAGAAAAATAATATTGCCGACAATTTTTTTTCCGATGTTTGCTTGTGGAGTTTTCATCATTTTGATTTTTGGATTCCAGTTACAATTTGGAACATGTTTAAATGCTTGTTTCTCGATTCCAGGGTCCTAAAGAACCAAACGCAGTGCGTCTCCATAACAAAAATTAGTCTCGTAAAGTGTGTTTGTAAAGCAGGTTGGATTTTTTAAAGTGAGCTGAAATGACTACTGTTCAATTTTCTGAATGAAAGATTTGTTATTGAAAGTTTTATTCCATATTCTAGTCTATCGTTGATTATCAACTCTAAATACTGATGATTTACGTCATTTCATCCTTTTTAGAGTTAATCAAGTTTAATCAACGATGGAGCAGCTTTTTTCAGCTAGATTTTTGGGTCACTGCATCACCTATTTTCAGCGTTGTATTAGCTGTTTTATTTCATGGCTGATTCACCGCTGATTTTACACTGCCGATTGAGCGCTGAATCATTGATCAGCTTTAAAGTAGCCCTGCTCAAAGCCGGGCTATCGATACCAATTACACTGATTAAGCACTGATTTTTATGTGAGTTCAACTCGTGATTTCGTCCAACTTCAGAGAATTATAGATATGGCGTCAAGTTTTTGGCTGGTGGTTGTTATTTTGGTCATAACCGCTCTTTACTACAAAATATACGCTACACAATCAAAGGAAATCTCAGATAAGAAAGTACTCAACGAGCAAATTTATGATTTCGGTACTTCAGATTCAGAATCGACTCCATTATCTATTACTAATTTTTTTGAAGATTCTATTCGTATGGAACAGACGTATGTCAGATCTGTCAACATATCAATTGCTGTTACATTATTGTTTTTTGTTGTTCACGATGCGGTCAAATGGTATATTTCGAACAAACACTGGACAGTTTTTAAATTCACGTGTACTATGGGAAGTTTTCATTATTGCGACCGTGGGGATACCATTCATGCGGATCTGGTCATTTTTCCAGCGTTAATAAATCCTTTGTTGTTTTGTGTGAACAACGAAGATTTTAAAATAAAACTAAAAAGACCCTTGCGCGCTCTGCGGAAATGGGCTAAGCGGAAAATCAAAGGAAAAAGCAGAAAAAATACAACAGAACCAGAGAACAAACAAAATCCCTTCAATAACATCATCCAGTTTAGCGTCGAAAGCTAAACAAGAGCAGGACTTTGCATCGTTTTGTCTGTCAACGTGAAAAAATCGCGTACTGGTTTTTATCAGAAATAAGTTGTATTGCAAATACTGTCAATATTATCATCATGTGCACTTACTTCTTGTTGCGACCCTTGAAAATGGGGAGAAACTTTGTATTCGGGCGTGTTTTAATTTTGTCTTTTTTTTCTTCTTATTTTCTACGCAAAAACAGATACAACAAAAAAATCATCGGATTGGATCAAGTGATATATTATATTAAAGCCTTTTCAGTCGCAATTCGAACGACACAAAAAAGTTCAAAATTTTTTTTCCCGGTGTCATCTTTTTAAGAATGAAACTCAAAAGCGAAAATTTGAGTTTGAAAATTTTGTTTTTATTTTATGCAGAGTTTTTAAGCTTCTGTTTAGTATCTCTCATCAAGCCAAAAACAAAAGACGACGCATTTCGAAAAAAAAATGTAGTTCTTCTAAACAAAATTGTCAGAATAATCTGTGCTAATTGAGCAGCAACCGGCCATCATTAATTTGTTTTGCTTTTCGCAGAAAGCGACATTGACTTGCCAGTTGTTGGCTTTTGTTCAGATCAGATTCGAAATAACAGTTCAAATATCAGTTTTCTTTTCGTCAATTGTAACTTCTTAGATTTATCGTGCGTTTTCAAAATTATAACAAGACTGCTCGTATCACGGCGAAGCCCTGAATGTTCCGACTGCTTTTGAAGGTTTATGGAGCAGCAGTAATAACATAAAAACATTATATGAAATTTGAAATTTTTTATGAAAATCATCCCCCCACACGCCAGATAAAGTACGAAAAGATAGTTTTCGTTCCTTGTAACACATCAACTATGGCAAATAAGCTTTGTTCAACCAATTTGGAACAATTTATAAGACGGATTAAATCTCCGCTTACGCGTTAATAGCGCGAATTATATCGCGCGTTAATTGTCCCAAAATGGTCAAAATGGCCAAAATGGCAATCTTTGAACCCTCATAACTTTACGAAAAATGATCACAGGTGAAATATCTTTTCAGATTTAAGCTCAAGACAACAATACCTTTTGAATGATATAAAAAATTCCGTCAAAAATGGCTAGTTAAAAAGTCGAAATTTGTCTGAAGAGAAAAAAACCCACCCCTAGCACAAATATTCCGTTACTTTCGTATCGAAAGTCGGAACAAAAAACGGATCAAAGCGAAGCCTTAATTGTACCGATTGCCTTTTAACGACGTCGATGAAAAAAAAATTTACAATGTGACATCTAGTAGTAGTTTACTAAGCGCTCATTGCTGGTTGAATGCTTAGTAAATTTATCCTAAGTTATAAATCTCACCTTAGATCGTCAAGTTGTCTTGACGAAAGTTAGAGTAGAAACAATAGTTAGAAAAGGTCTGAATTAATTAGTTGGTTAAATACAAAGCACTGGGTTATTAGATTATATAAACGTATCGAACAGTTTAGAGAAATATACCTATGAGGGGAGGTTGAGCTAATCTTATTTTGTTCATCAATATTTTATCTTCTTACTAAGGTCGATGGCTGATTAGTATGAATGGGTCGCCCTTGGTTCTGTCCACTTCGGCACTTCTGGTTTGGTCGTCAGTGTCGTCTTGCCGTAGTCCTTTGGGTACTTGTAGTCCAGACTTCCTCAGGTGTGGGTCTCTCGAGTATCTCGATTTATAATTTTATCGAACTTTACTTGAGATTTTATTCTCTATTTTAATTGTGAAAAAAGGCTAGTTTAATTTCATTGTAAAGGCAGAAAAGAAAAATTATTTTTTATGAAAAGGTCTGACTGAAGAGATCTAACTTGCTGCTTACTGAGCAAAACGAAACACTGAGAAGATTTCAGGCCAGTCCTTTTGCTCGTAAACATTAACCGGCGGCTGATTCAATCTTTAATTATTCAGGTTTCACCTGCTACTTTGTTCTCCCTTTCTTATAAGGAAATTTTCAACTAGTTTTTAATTGATTTTTCAAATCAAATATCTTTAACTTAATAGTACTCTTTGATTAAAACCGCAGCCTTCAGTTTTTCTGATTAAAAATTCATATTACTCTCTCTAATGCGTCATATTGCAGGTGCATCTCTGCTTAATCAAAGCAAGAGGAGAATTTCAGTCCAGCCGGCAACACTGCTAAATATTTATCCATTTTGTTTCGAGTTTTAAACTTAAAAGGGACGTGTTAATAATCGCCGCCCTTTTAAAATAGTGAGCATGAAAAAATGAGAAAAATTGGACAAGTATTTAAAAAGGAGTGGATTTTCAAAACAAGATTTTATAGTCCTAATAAGAGTAAATCAGTCAATATCTGATTTAATGAAATAAGGCTTTAATTTAAATGGCACGCTCCAATTTAGAATTGGGTCGTTAAATAAACAATTAAGACAATGGTCTTTTGTCTGTGTAGTATTTTAAATACTACAGTGGTGACATCTAACATTAGTATTTCGGTTTGACAAAAATCCATCGAAGGATCTGGCGAAAATTTGGTCCTATTTGACCATCATTTTTTTGAGTTGCTTACACTAAACATTCAACATTCACTATTTTGGTGAGGAAATTTTCTTGCATGCCATTCTCGCGTAGCCCGTCTGAGCGTGTTTTCAGCGTTGCTGGAAATGTTTTTACCAAGAGAAGATCAACACTTACCGGTGATCATGCAAAAAAAAATTTGCAAGAAAATTTAAAAACGTTCAATTAACTTCCGAGCTTAATTTTTTTCTCAAGAAAACTGAAAAATTCAATTTTCTAAGAATCAACGGGTGTTCGAATGTTTTTGATGAACATTCGAAAGCTCTTTTTGAACCAAAGTTGTACCAGTAATGACATCAGAAACAATTTTTTTAATTTCAGGTTTCTTCATTTTAGTGACAGAGTATTTAAGCTCGAGTGTTTGTTTCTCTTGACATAATAATCCAGATATAAGAAAATAAGAGTATGTATCTGAAGTTTCAGTCGGAGTTTTCAAAGTTAGGCTCTGATACGAGCAGTTTTTTAAAAAGCTAAGTTTTCTATAACTAAATGTTTGTTCAAATTTGAAAATTCCTAGAACTTGAAAAACTATTAGCGGTGCGTCCCTAAAAGATTCATAGCTGTATAAGAGAACACACGCTTAAAACACACTTCAGGGTTGATTGTGGCAATCAAAAGACTAAAACTTTAATTTTTATTAAAAAAATAATTTAAGTTTTTTATATGCCACAGCACAGCATCAGTAGAAATATGACAAGGAATCAGTGTCATGAAAAAGAACCTAAGAGAGTTTATGAATATTGATTTTTTTTGAAGAATAGGAACTGACTGGCAGCGGCAATGAGAAGACTTGGAAAACATAAAAAGAGCGAGTAATTGCGAGTAAAATCTGTCAAAATTTAAGCTCGGAAAAATTAAAATTAAAAAACTTACCGTAAAAAGGCGAAGCTCTAAGTTTTCAATTTTTCCCTTAGGTTTTTGGAATGGTTTTTGCTGTATAAATTAAAACGGCTTATATTTTCAAAAAAAATTCTTTTAGATTTTTCGAAATATTTTACCCTGAATATTTAAAGTGCTTTTTCGGGTAAACAATTCAATCTACCAGATTCAGATGATCACAAAATCTTTCACCCAAACCGTAAGCTTTCGTCGATAAATCTTTTTTTGCACATATTGCACTTTTTTGTAAAACGTATCAATTGCTTGCGGTTTTTTTTCACATTTTCATCACATTCAGAAATTCATGCCGAAATAAATTCTGAAACAGATTGAAGATCTCAACTTTCCGAAAACTTCATCCCTCGTTTTCATTCTTCTGTTAAGAAAAACTTTAAAATTAGCTGATGAGACCCAGATATTGGCAGTTTGTTTTACAAGTTTCCATGCACAAAACGGAGAATGTGATCACGTCTGTCTGATGTTTGAAGCTCGTACCGGAGTTTCATGGACAATAATCGATTATAATGAGTTTTCGTTGTCAGCCTTTAAAAAAATTTAAAAAATCGATAGTAATCTATTAAGAATTGATTATAATATAAATAATATAAATTTTTTGTCAAAAAAATCCATTTCAATCAATTATAATCACTTATAATGTATTATAGTTAATTATATTGAGTTGTAATCTATTTTTTAAAACTTTTTCTGAAAATTTCAAACACAGTGCATTATAATCGAAGTTTACCCATTGCTTTTGGTTTGATACACGTTACAAACAAATGGATCGAGTGGTTGTTCCAAAAACTATTTATTAAATTTTAGTTAGTTAATTTTTGAAATTCACAATTTTTCTCATAGTTGTTAGTTTTTCCTTGTTTGCTGATCTTTGTTTTCTCTCGAAATCAATTTAACTCATCTCCACCTATCCTATCTCCCACAGACACCTACCACCCCCCCCCCCCCCCACACACACACACACACACACACACACACACAAACATACACACACACACACACACACACATACACAAACTATATAGCCAAACTTTTGAAAGAAGTTATCCGTACTTTCGTACTAAATTACCGTATCCCTTAAATAAAACGAGATTTGATTTGGCTGAAAAAATACTTATCGTTGTTTCAATTTTGTTTTATAATTTTTCTCATTAGTTGTTAGTTTTTCGTTGTTTGCTGATCTATATTTTCTCTCGAAACCAATTTAACTCACTTTGTCGTCCCTCCAGTATAAAATACCCCCACTTACACCAATCGTCCACCCTCCACCGATTAAATCTCCTGGCTCACAACCCCACATCTCCCCCGTTTACACCCCACCCCACGTTTACCACCGCAACTAGCTTACACCACCCCCTGGTAACTGGGAGGGGGGGGGGGGGGTTGTTAAACTAGTGATTAAACTGCGGGAGGAGGGTTAAACTGAGACGGTGGGGGGCTAAATATATGTGTGTGGGGGAACAACTGTCGTGGGGGGATTATACATAGGGGTGGTAAACTGCGGGCGTTACAAAATTGTGTTGGCTACCTATCGAAATAATCAGTCCTTTTTCGACTATTTAGCCATAGTATTAAATCTGGTTGGCATTTTTGGATCAACCGTACAATCCCCCCCCCCCCCTCCCTGAGTGACTTAACGTAGAATTTCCTCCCCAACCATGTTTTAAATTATGAAAATTAATTTCGCATAAAATATTCATCCCAATCAACCGCGCTGAATAAACTACCGAATAACTACTTAATCATGTTACAAGAGTAAAAATTAAACATAATTTGGTATCGATTGATTTTTTGACAAATTACATCAATTAATTTTGCCCTGGAGGTCAGTTTCTGAAAAAGCGCTTATTTATCTCCCCTAAATCAATTAAGGAGGGAAATCGAACTGTTGATCCGCATTTTTGTTTAAAATTTTAAATTTTCCGGTAGCTTGAAATACTCAAAGTGTCCGGTAGATAAATTGTCCGGGAGATAAATTGTCCGGTATTTTGGGTCAAGTTATATTGACTGTTCATATCAAAACATCATTGAACCCTCAATTCGACCCCCCCCCCCCCCATATTGGAGGGCAAACGTTTGAAAAAAGTTATCCGTACTTTCGTACTAAACTACCGTATCCATTTTTGGTTGACTGAATGCTTTTGGTACGCTTTTGATGCCAATACATACTAAATTTGAAGCGGGAAGGCAGGCCAAAACAAAACATTAATTTTGTGGTCAAATATTATAGAAAATTGCCTAAAAACGGTATCTTTGACCTGTTTTTGTTTCAAAAAATTTCCTGTCACCGGAAAATTTTTTTTCCTGTCGCCGCAAAATCAAATTACTAGGCTTAATAAAAATGACAAAATTCCCTGGCAATTCATTGGAAGCATGGTAACCTAATCCAGTCTCTGCTTGATTAGTGTTTAAACTAACTGACCATGCAAATTGTTCACATAGCATTCGATTTCTAAACCTCATCAACGTTAGTTAATTTTTGAAAAACCTTATCCCTCACATTTTAATTCAGTTCATTTCAATTTTACTACTCAACTTAAACCCCCCTGCAGACCCTTGCACTGCCTCCAAAAAGACTGTCGGGGTATGTGTGTGTGGGGAATAGGTGTGTGTCGGAGATAGGATAGGTGTGAGATGAGGGTAGGTTAAACCTGCTCCCACATAAACCTAACCCACCCCACCTACCCTCATCTGCCTTCTATCTTATCTCCCACAGGCACCTCTCACCCTCCCCCCCCCCCACACACACACACAAACATACACACACACACACACACACATACCCCGACTGTCTTTTTGGAGGCGGTGCCAGGGTCTGCAGGGGGGTTTAAATTGTACGAGTAGGCGAGGAGTGGGGGATCGCGCGTTAACTGTTTTTCCTCGGAATTTTACGGTAAATATAAGCAAGGGGTACGTGGTTAGCGGTAGGAGAAGGAATAGAGAATGATGGTAAGAACTGCGATGTATTTAGGGGGAGGGGAGATAAAAAAAGCAGAAAACAACATTTTTTGCTGTAGCTATTAGTAAAACACAAGTTAGCGATTGCAATGATCAAATTTTAAAAATGGATGATAATGGATTAAATAGATCTCCATTTTACTTGTTTCAACAATTTTTATGATTACATTATCAACAATATTAACTTTAAAAAAAAATTTTTTGAGACAGGCCATGAAAATCAATGATAATTGATAATTATTCATGGAGCTTCATTGCGGGTAGTTATTCAAATTCAGCTTCTCAAATTTGGAGACAAAGAAACTTAAACTGAGCCTGCATTTAACACGAGCAAGATCGTGCAAAAAAACTGTATTCGCTGCTCAATCTACTTATAAAAAGTCACCTCGTTCAACATAACAATGGTTGTTCATTACTGTACTATACACTGAAAATTGCTAATGCCTTCTTATTTTGCGGAAAAAGCGAAATCGCTGGAACGAAAAAATCAAGAAAATGAAAAAATCCAGTATTTGCGACATTGTGCAAGGAACAATGAATGCAAACCTCCAGAGCCAAAATAAAAAAGACTTTTTAGAAAAAATGTTTTAGAAAGTTAAAAATAAGAAAAAATTAATTATAGTAAAACTTCAAATAAATTTTATCTGAAAAAAAAAAATCCAAATAGTGTCACTAAAAAAATTGATTTTTTTTTCAGTTCCAACTTTCTTTGAGACCACAAATTATTTTTATAAAACTCTTAGGCAACGTTGAAACATGAAAAGAAATCATTGGAATCTTTTTTTTAACCTTACTTCAATTTTTTTATGATTATTTCGAGCTCCTGAAGCTCTGTAGGAAGGTTTCTTCCTTTTTCACTAAGGCTCTATTAAGTTAATGACTGTGGTTCTTGTGATGAAATTTCCACACAAGGAAAAAAAAGCTGGTCAAACTTTTGCTTTGCTAAGATTTTTCAAGTTCTTTGCAATCAAGGGCTTGGTTTTCCTCTCATTTCATGTTCGGGTTAACTCTTTGTCATCTTCGGTGAATGCGACATTGCGAAATTTATTGCTTTGTTGATTGGTGCAGTTCTATTTGGTTCAAATTTTTAATTTTGTTTTTGTGTCTAACTTGCGACTTAAAAGCTTCAATTTGTTGGTTTTGCTTTTTAAAAAGAATTGAAAAATGAAGTGTTTTTTTGATATTTTTGTAAAATTTGGTTCATTAAAAGCACTTGCTGAAAATTACATCAAAATTGATATTCGAATGAAACAAAATGATGCTAAGAAACGTATAGCAATTGCAGCAGCTTTTCGGAAGGTTAAACAGCTTACAATCTTGACAGCTTTTGAAAAAACATGCCACATATGAAAATTAGCTTAGCAGAATGAAAAACAGATTTGCATTCAAATTCCCACAGCAAGCTAGTCAACATTCTAAATGAAATTCGAAATCTTAACAAAAAATTTTTAAAAGGTTACCCGCACCAAGGTACGCGAGAAAAAATCGTTTATAACAAAAGCTAAAATTGTTACGTAATTACTAAAAGCCCAAAGCTATATATGTGTTTTTAATTAAAATCTCAGAAAAAAAAACATTTGAATATTCAATTCATGAAGTTTTACTAGTTGTTCAAATATAGCGTCTCGGAATTGTTTGGAAACAAGAAATTTAAACTGAGCTTGCAATTGACTCAAGCCTTACAGTGCAAATGAAACAGTGTTTGCTGCTCAATCTTTCAATAAAAGTCGTCTCATTCATCATCACAATGGATATTCATTACTTTACCATATAAAGAAAACTGCTAATGCCATCTAATTATGTAAAAAAAAGCTAATTCAGCTGGTACAAAATAATCCACATAGATGAAAAAACATATTTAGATTTTACGACATTGTGTAGAGAACAAAAAAATTTCTGAGAAATTATAGAGAAGCTTCGATTAGATTTTATTTCAAAACATTTTCAGTATATTATCACTAGAAAAATTGTTTATGTTTCAATTCAAACATCTTTAAAATCGTAAACTGTTAAATTAAACTCTTAATCATTTCTGAAACTTGAAATCAGAAAATTTTAAGAACTTTGAAAAATTCACTTTGATCTTTTTAATGCTTATGTAAAGTTTGTAAGGTTTCTTTTTTCTTACTATGGTTGCTTTATTTAGTTACTGTCCCTGATTCTTGTGATGAAGTTTTCACAATGTAAGGACAGCAGGGCAAGATTTTTCAAGTTTCATCAATCATCGATGGCTTGGTTTGTTTTCACGTTTCATGTTGAGGTCAACTTGTTCTCATCTTTGCTGAATGCGACTTTGCGAAATTTATCGCGGTGCTGGTTGGCGCAGCTCTCTTTTGTTTAATGTGTAACTTTTTACTTTAAAAATAGTTTATGACTTTTTTCGCTAAAATTTTGCTATTTTTTCCCCACCATTTTGAAAACGTGTTGATATCCATTTTTTTCTTTTTCAGAGAGAGTTAAGTGATCGATCATATTAGAACTTTTTAAATCTTAATTCAATCTACGTTTGAGAACTTAAAATTCCAAATAATTTTTCCAGTATTGAGAAAAAGCTGTTGAAATTTTGATTTTTCGTCTTAATTTGAGCAAGTATAGCGAGCAATCAGGCTGATAACAGCTTACTTATGTCTTATTTAAGCTCTCAAAGTTTAGCTTTAAGCAAATAATAATTTCGGTTATTATTTCAATTTTATGTAAGGAATAGAATTTACTTGGAATGCTCACTTTGTATAATTTTAGGTTTTAACAGTAATTGCTGTATTTTACATCCAGATTGAAACAAAGTGATGCTAAAAAGTGTATAACCATTGAAGCAGATATTCAGAAGGTTGTCGAAGCTTTGATAGTTTACATAAAAGTGTGCTAAAACTAAACACTTTGCATAATGGAATAAAGGAAAGAAGCAAACTGTTCAACGCTTCAGATGAAATTAGCTTTCCTACCGTAAATGTGCAAGAAAAACGTTACCAGTACCAAAATGCAGGAGAGAAACAAAATATTTAGATCATATTAAAATAGCCAAGATTGTTGTTATATAGATATATATTATTTAAAAAAACGCCGAAACAAACATTTTGATTTTTTTCAAAAGATTTATTAATTATTCAAAAATAGCATTTCAAAAACATTTTAAAACAATAAAAAAAAATAATCATGCATTCGGCAAGATCAACCTTGTCCAAGGGAAACTGTTTTAGCTGAACAATCTTCTCTTTTCAATATTACATTCATTCAAAAAATCAAATGGATATTCATTACTGAACAATAAATCGGAAACTGCTAACGGAATCTAAGTTATGAGAAAACTCTTTCAACTGGAATAAAAATATTCATGCAGAGAAACAGAATCCAGTAATTTTGACAATTTGTAGAAAAGAACAAATTCAAACCTCCATAGCCAAACGCAAAAAAAAACACTTCTTTGAACATATTGTAATATTGTACAAAACTATAAATATTTTTCCGTGAGATTATAACGAAGCTTCAAATAGATTTTGACTGAAAACAATCAGACTATAGTAACAAAAGAAAAAAATCTTTTTCAGTTCAAATTTTTTGAGGTCATGAATTTTTAAATCAAATTTTAATTGAAATTTGAATCCAGAAGTTTTAAACTTTTAAAATTTTTAAAGAAAATATCAATTTGATCTTTTTTTCTGATGTTTTTTTTCATCTCCTGAAACTCTTCAATGTTTTTTTTGCTATGGTTGCTCTATTTAGTTCATGTCTTTGGTTCGTGTCATGATATTTGTGCATATGGAAAGTGCAGCTGGCCAAAATTTTACTAAGATCTATGAATGTCGAAAATTTAACACAAATACAAATGGAAAGATTACTCGTACCAAGAGGCAGGGGAAATAATTAGCTTATAACGTATAAAAACTAGCTAATTTTGTGGTTTTATACATATGTGTTATAAACAAACAACTCCAAAAAAAATCTAGTAGAGTTTACTTGTTGAAAAAAAAATTGAATTGAGCCTGTGTTTGTAACGAGCAACATTTGCAAAAGAAACATTATTTGCTGCTCAATCTACGCCTATGAAAAGTCGCCTCATCCAAAATAACAAGGAATGTTCATTATTGTACTATACACTGAAAACTGCTAATGACTGTTTATTTTGTGAAAAAAAGCTAAATCAGCTAGAACAAGAAACTGAAATTTTAAAATTATTTTGTACAAATGTGAAATTGTTTTTCCGCGAGGTTTTGAGCTTCGAATAGATTTTATCTGAGAAAAATTACACTCTACTTTTTCGAAATTTTTTTTTTTTATGTCAATTCAAACTTTTATTAGATTATAAACTGTTTAATCACATTTTTATCTAATTTTGAATTCTGAATTTGCAAAATTTTTATAAAACTTGACTTTGATCTTTTTTCTGATGCTTATATTGATCTCCCGAAGCCCGGTAAGGTTTTTTTTGCTTTGGTGCTCTTGATAGTTATTGTCTCTGGCTATTGTGATTAAATTTTCACATAAAGGAGAATTTTTTCAAAATTTTTTTCAAGGTTTTAGCTATGGATGGCTTGGGTTTCCTCAAGTTTTATGTTGTGGTCAACTCATTTTCATCTTTGGTGAATGCAGCGTTGCAAAGGGTATCGCTGTGCTATTTGATGCAGTTCTGTTTTGTCCAATTTTTTAAATATTGTAAAAAAAATTTCACTAAACAACTATGTTCTCTACATAAAGAACTAAATCTTGAAGAGTTTCATTTCCAATAAAAACCTGTTCTGAAAAATATGATTTATTTATATAAAACGGTTACATTTTGATTATCATTTCAACATTCTCTATGGACGCAAGGTTAGTTAAACATCGCGTTCATAGCGCGTATCGACTTCATTTATTATACAAACGCAAAACAGGCCACGATTTTAGGTTGAGTGAAATTCACTTTTATCTGATTTGGAATTTTCAAATATTTTAAAACATTTTATTTGCTAATTGTGCTCAGGGCGAAAAACAAGTATAATGCAAAGATAAAATGCAAGGAAAAAAAAATGTTGTCATAGAATTCCATGGGAAAATATTTTTTATACAATTCCATTAAATGGAAAAACGCTTATTATTTCATTTTCATCAATGTTATCTCTATGGAGTTGTATGCAATTGAATCATAAGCATTTTTCCATAGTAAGGAAATGCATGACAACCCGGTTATGACTACGTAAGAACAATTTTTCTAAGCTGAAACTCTTGTTCATGCTATATAGCAAGAAATTGAAAGCATATTTACGCTAGTAGAAAGCAAATACAAGTGCTCATTACAAGGCCGCTCAGTTTAGTGGTTCGCTCATGCGATTGGCAATCGGTAGCCTGACAGTTTGAGCACCACCGGGCTTGAGGTTTTTCTGAAGAGTAGAAAAAACATAAGTTAATGCTGATTAGGATATTTGAAAATAAAAATTAGGTCGGCTGCAAATCTGTTTGCAATGAAATTTTTGTCTATTAAAATGAAGTGAACAATTGAAAGGAAATTTATTTCAATTGTAAAATCAGGCTTGAAACTGAGCAAGCCCACTTTTTGTCGGATCTTTGTAAAATTAAGTTACTATTTCTATCAATGTGCAGTTTTCTAAAACGTGCTGCTCAAACCGATTCTCATACGGATAATAATATTTTCTTGAATTAATCCGATTCTGTTTATTGTTTTATTTGAGTTAACAAACGGGCAGAATAATTCAATTGCGGGGCTCTTTTCCAGTTCCCCTCTTTCAAATTCAATTTTGAAAAGTCTATTTAACGTTTTCATAATGCAATGAAATTTTGCGTGGTGAACAAATCGACAATTCTGAACAGATTTGTTCTTCATACTTTACAGCATAACATCACGCATTTAGCCGTAATAACACGTAAATCAAACATAAAACTCGGTATTTTGAAGGGGGGAAACCGGAAAAGAGCCAATTGCGGAAAGTGGGGGCTTGAAAAAGCCAGCAAGATAGTGTATTTTTTTGCAAGATATCTTGAAATTTTTGCATTCCGAGAACACTAGGGTAAAAAAATTATACATGATAGGCAGATTCAGCAAGTGTAAACTACTTCAAAAAATGTTGTTCTTTGTTAACTTAGTTTCTCAAAGAAGCGGGTAGCTATCCAGGCACTCCTTTGACGCAAACCGGCAGTATCCCATCGTCAACGAGCAGTACTCGCCCTCTCTGCAGTCAGCCTCACTCGTGCAGGCGATTGCACGCAGACACTGCTGCAGGTCGATGTTGCAGTAGGTGTCTGTACCTCTGCAATCTCTGTCGTTCTCGCATTTGTAAGACATCTCGTATGCGCGATTGGAGGCTACGACGCACATAATGATTGACAGGCTGACAGTGAGAGGCGACATGTCTTTTTAGGGTTTTGATGATTTTTCTGAAATTATTATATTTATGAACCATATATTAACAGTTTTTGGCTCTTTTCCAGTTCCCTCCTTTGGTTTATTCTGAAATTCTTTAAATGAAAGTTCATTTAAAATTACTTTTATGTTAAAAAATGCATCAAAACTTGTCAGCGTGAACAAATGAACAAACTTTTACAACATTTTTTACATGGAAAATGCCGTGTGAACAATTTTTGAACAGCTTAACTTTGTAATTTTACGAGGGGGGTGGGAAACCGGAAAAGAGCCCAGTTTTTAAAAACTACGCGGCCTTCTTTTGGCATTACGGCAATGTACTTCACAAAATATTTCACGTAAGGGGAATTTGAAAGGGGGTACTGGAAAAGAGCCCATTTTTTTCATGGTATAGAAAAGGCCAAAAAAAATCGATAAAGAAAAAACTGATGTTTTAAAAATTTAGCATACTTACCTTTTTAATACTATGTTCAATTGAAAAGGACTGATTTTTGGATAAACTGAGAATCCGCAGAAAATTCTTTCCCGCGCACGTATAAAACGTGCGTGAAGAAATTTTTTGTTTCATTTGAACTCCTGTCCTTGTTTATCGTCAAGAGCACGGCGATGACACTCAGGCGCAGAACCAGCAACTTTTTTAGGTTTAACAAATACGTTTTACAGTTTTTTTTGTTTTCTCCTATTTCACATAAACATCAATTTTATGGTGTAGCGAAAGCTTTATAAGAATAACTACGGAGACCAAAAAATATCATAGTTTACAATTAACCCATTTGCCATCTTTTATAATAATGAGCCAATGCGAATCAATATACTACTTCGGATAATTCACAGGTGGGTGAACAAAAAAAAGGCGGATTTCCAAAATCTTTCAAAACACAAGAAGCCATTTCTTTCGCCGAAAATTTTTGCGCTGCATGTTATTGCTACATAGCCTTAAATTGAAATTATAAAATAAAATGAAAGCTAATATAAAAACAGTGTAGCTTTTGACTCACTCATAGCTCTTTACCATATCTGTATCGTGAATTTTTAGCGGCTTAACTTAGAAAAGTTCAAGCAAGTGTGCACAGCAAGATGAGTTCCTCGCGTTTTATTCATCCTTGCCTAATATTTTTTACGCACTCTCCCAGCACAGGAGTGATGATATGATCCACCACAATTCTTACCAAGCAACTAGCGTTTTTTCACTTGGCCCAAGCTATTGCAGAGTCGTCTCTGGCAATCAACACTTTCAGAGTTTCCGTTAGCTCCAACTGCTGTTCTTTTGACTTGGATTTGTCGTGGCCTCGTATTTTATCTCCTGTTTTCCCACTAGACATCACATCAATTCCACTTTCAAGTCCGTCCTCGCACATGGGTTGGCCAGATAGACTGTCACTGTCGATGGCGCATTCATGGTATCATCAAAGTAATTCTCTTTGATATTACATCATAATAAAATAGTCAAGATTGTTGCTATATAGATATATATTATCAAAAAAACGCCGAAACAATTATTTTGAATTTTTCAATAGATTTATTAATTTTTCAAACATAGCACTTCAAAAATATTTCAAAACAATAAAAAACTAAGCATGCATTCGACAAGAACAACCTAGTGCAAGGGAAACAGTTTTTCAGTTTTAGCTGAACAATCTTCTCGTTTCAATATTACATTCATTCAAAAAATCAACTACGAATTTTTTGAACATTTTTTTGAGCAATTTTTGAGCAAACTGCGAATTTTTTGGGCAATTTTTTGAACATATTCTACAAAATTATAAAACTTTTCCGTGAGATTATAAAGAAGCTTCCAATAGTTTTTGACTGAAAAAATCTGACTATATTAACACTACAAAAAAAAATCTTTTTCAATTCAAATTTTTTGAAGTCTTAAAATTTTAAATCAAATTTTAATTGAATTTTGAATCCAGAAGTTGGAAAACTTTTAAAATTTTTAAAGAAAAATCTCAACTTGATCTTTTTTTTTGTTTGTTTATATCTCCTGAAGCTCTTCAAGGTTTTTTTGCTATCGTTGCTCTACTTATTTCATGTCTCTGGTTCGTGTCATGATAATTGTGCATATGGAAAGTGCAGCTGGCCAAAACGTTACTAAGATCTATGAATGTCGAAAATTTACCACAAATATACATGGAAAGATTAATCGTACCAAAGTGCAGGGGAAATAATTAGCTTATAACGTATCAAAAACAGCTATTTTTGTGGTTTTATACATATGTGTTTTAAACAAACAACTCCGAAAAAAATCTATTAAAGTTTACTGTTCAAAACAAAATTGAATTGAGCCTGTGTTCGTATTGAGCAAAATTGCGCACAAGAAAACGTATTTGCTGCTCAATCTTTGCCTATGAAAAGTCGCCTCATCCAACATAACAAAGGATGTTCAATATTGTACTATATATTGAAAACTGCGAATGAACGAGTGGGTGAACGAAAAAAAGCGGATTTCAAAAATCTTTCAAAAAACTAGCAGCGCGTTCGTGGTGTCATCAAAGTAATTCTGGAGGGAATTCTTCCAGGAAAACTTAATGAGTTGCTCCCAGCTTTTCTCAGTCGCTTCTGATGACATCACGGTGCGTGCCGTATTCCTTGCTTCTTTGGTTTGGAGCCGTCACCAAATAGCCACCAGCAGGGTCACCCATGTGTACTGAGTCGGATAGTGTGATCTGACTATACTCGACCACGTTGAGTGGTCCCTCTAGTTTAGTTCGTAATGTTTTCGTCCTTCAGTGATTATAGTCATTCAACCCACCAGATGACTTTCTCTTCGAGTCTCGTTTCCACCAGGGTTCTTTCGTTCTTTCTTGATTTCAAAGCCGTTCATATTAGTCAAGTCAAGATCATCGGTGGTACCCGATTCTCCTTATTTTTCTCCTCCATTGGGAGCTGCACCATCCTCTTGTCCGTTTTCGACAAAACCTGATGTTTTTGCTAATTAAATTACTACCGCAGCCACTTTGTCACCTTGGGTTTCGTCTCTTTTTTGTTTAATTTGATCCTGAGCTTTCTCACCATTAATTTATAAGACCGCAGCCCGTTCTTTGCTATTTTCAGGGGTTGGTTCTTCAAAATCGGACTTAATTCGGCGCTATCTTGCGTAGTATAATCGGTCAGGACGTCAGCTTCAATGGTTTGATTCAGCCGCACCGTTTTACTGGGTGCCGTTTCCATGATTTATATCCCACGTCCTTTCCATGAAGGCCACTCGAGTCCACGTGGCTCCTTTCGAGCTCTTCCTGTATCGCTCTCATTCTTCGGACCCACTGGAGAAAAGCTTTGAGGGGGTTTCTTTTGTGGGAGACATGAATGATGACGGTGGATTCCTTTGTGGGAGATCTCTTTCTAGGGCATCTAGGTCAATCTCACTCACTTTGTCTGCTTTACCGTCCATGGTATTGTCTTTTCCGAGAATTTCTTTGTTTGCATCTTTATCCTTCTTGTTATGATCTGGCTTCGGTACAGATCCAGAGGGGGCGTTGGCGCAAGTCAATAACTTCAAGAGGCGGATCCGGTACGGTCATGTCACCATATGAAGAATACTTCATCAGTCACGAGGAACTCGCCTGAATCCTCAACATGCAGCGCCACTTCCTCTAAATCACATAGATGCCTCTTCTCAGTTCTTTACTCAATTCTGATACCATCACTCTTTCCTGACATGGCCACTTTGATCTCGATTGATCGTTGACTCGTGAATACACGTCATTGCAATAACCTACAGAGAACTGGAGTTTCCGTGATGGTGCTGCCTGGATCTTCTTCCGACTCCTTTCATCAGAAAAAAAATTGAAGGCGTAAAGGGCGACAAAATTCCAACTCATGAACCGTGGTTCCATCTCTTCAACCGTTTTTGCATTCTTTCCTCCACATCCTGGGCTCCTGCTCCGATCCGAGAGGCTATAGGAGGGTAAAGGACTCCCAGCAGGATTCTTCGGATCAATGGGTACTGAGAGCATTTGGCCGGGCAACCACGTTTCTTGGTGCTCTTTGACATGAGCACGTCCCACGGCCACACCGGAATTTTCGAAGTGTCTTTCGTGCCTTTAGTTACTGGGCGCAAGTTCTTGATTTTGAGGTTTCAACGCCCATTCGACATTTGAAGTGGTTGTTGAAGTCCAATAGCATCCAACCAGGCTCAGCTGTCCTCGCGAATAACCTATCGTCGCTGGCTAGTCTCCCCAGCGCTTGCTGCTCCACCCAGTTCAACACAGATTTCAAAATCACATGCAACACTGAGTTAGTTTTTTTTAAGTCTTCACTTTGCCATCTGGGAACACGTGAGCACCTGTCATTACCAATCCTTATACGACTGTCACGAACTCTCTTAAACTGAAGATTAGAGCCAACAGATCGATTGGCATCACCAGGGCTAAGTCCGTTAAAAGAGGCATGTCTCCGCATCTCTTCTGCTCTTTTCTATCGGAGACGGGCTTATCCGCACCAGTCAAGCGCTGTAGTAGGTACTGTACGAGCAGAGTCCTCCAGTACATCATCTTCCTATAGCGGGGGGTCTCCAAATGCGCATTAAACATCTCCTTTGATCCATGTAGTTGCAGCACAAACAGGTCGTTCAATCGGCCGTATGTCATCGCAATTATCCTGAAGAGATTGTCCAAGATGAGATCTATGAGTTCATGAGTGAAGAGGACTGCGTGTCCATATAAAGCTCCAGCACCAGGCTAATTGACAATTTCCTGTTGTGCTTCATGAAATAAGCTATCAAGTGTCTTGAGAATCTGGGGTAGCAGAAATTATGGAACGCGGGCGTGTATTCCACACTCAGTCAGCGAGGACCGCTTCAAACTTCTCGTAATCGACCATCGTCGATAACAACTCCGCTTGGAATTGATCCAAGGACATCGTGCCAAGGATTATTATGAGGCTTTGTTCTCAAAGCCATAGCTCTGAAGTTTTACTCTGTTTGCTTGTGCGTTTCTTTCATGATTCACTTGTCTGAACCACAAGTTGTTTACCATTTTTCGCACCAGCTCGTGGTCGTCTCTCACTCCGGGTCTCATTTTCAATAACTTGCCAAAGTTGAACAGTTCCTACCACAATTTTTCGTCCAACAGGATCCGTGTCGTGCTATGATCATTAACTCCTTGAATCGCATTAGATATAACTGACCATACTGCAGGGAGCTCTGGCCGGATGAAGGACTACAGGTTGTAATCGATCTCTCGTTTTGATCCTGAGATCACTAAAACAAATCGTCCTTCTGTGAGATATCTCTGGGACAATACAGAGATAACTTGAGCGAGCTGTCTCGTGAGGCAACGCTGTATCGACTTCTCTGCTCCAACATGGCGTTCAGGAGTGTCATGATTGCCTCTCCTACGCGCACGGTATCCGGCCACGATCCGTCAGTAAAGTAAGACGACTGAGTTATCATCGTCTTTGGCGATGATCGTTCGCTCCAGCCATTCTAACCATCTGGGGGTCTATGTTAACTACTTTCTGCTCATTATGCTTTATGGCCATTCCGACTGACTGTTCATAGTCTAGATTGGGTGCTGTGAAGAAGATCATACTGGCCAGAACAAGGAGCGAGGCGCGTATACGAAGTCCGAACTAACCACTATTAAGATTTTCCCATTCTTCAGATCTAAGTCGTAACCGGATTCATCATGGCCAGGTCATTTGGTGAGAACAAGCCCACCCTCGCGTTGTAAACTTCCTTTAAAATTTTTTATCTCCTTTTCCTTGGGAGTGATTAGCAGCTTGTCATACTTTCTTTTATTCGTCGCGTGCTTTCGCTTGTCTTTATACTCGTTGAGCTTAGCGCAAAACTCTTGCCGGTCTGTGTCCCTCTTCTCGATGGTTTCGCTGGTCTCCGCCGTCTGGATTTCAATATCAATCTTATCCACCTTCTTCGACGATGGAGCGGCAGAAGTTGAATCCGCAGATTACAAAGGGACCGGCTCTCTTCTTGATCCAAAAAGAGGCTGCGTAGAGGTGTTGTGGTGGACTGGCAGATGCATCTCCCCTGGCCTGTAGAACCTTTGCTCACCCAATCCTGGCTTCCGAGCCAGGATGTGACCTTACATCTCTCCACGCCGCCATCGCATGAGCCTATTTCGTCCCCGCAGCCCTCTCTTCCCAATGCTTCCAAGAGTGCGACGGTGTCCTCCAGTCAAAAGTTGCAATCCAGCAGACACTGGTATATCTCGTCCTGAAATCCATAAGGTCGTTCGTGTCACTCATCATCTTGTCTCTTGATTCTTCTCTTTGCTTTCGATTGCAAGCGTCAAGGAAAAAATACTTGATCAATCACAATCTAAATGACAAGTCACAACGTCAATCGTGTCTTTCTAAAAACATTCAATTGAACTATTTCTTGCCTTGATCCAAAATTTAGCACCAGAGTGGATTGTCCACCTTCATTTATGTCAACTTAAAAAGATTTGATGTTGTCACCTATGCGTCTGTGACACCAGTCCGCATATCAACATCAAACCCAACCAGGCAACCACTACGTGATCTTAACTATACACAAACCCCAAAAAACGACCATGCCACAAATTAACATAATTCTACCAAAAATAGCAAAATAAAACCTAATATTTCAAACCTTTTACAATGCTTAAATCGTAATTGCAAAATAATTAACCTACCAGAAAAGCTCCTTATCCTAACCGAGACGTTAGCATATGCTTAAATAAAATTTCTTGTGCTAATTGGGTTCTATATCCGTTTCCGAGAAAATCTAGAAACTAGAGCATATAACTATCTGGGATCTAGTTTTCTCCTATTCGGTTCATAAACTGGTACGGAGAGCCAGGTCACTCCTCTTTCGACCAGGAAATTCCTGACTCGGATTAATGCCAGCACTAAAATTTCGGGATTTGCTCGGTACTCTTAGAAAAAAAAATCGATATAATTATACCATATTTTTAAGTCGGCTTTTTGGGTTTTCTGCCTCCGTCTCTAGTTCTCCTGTTTCCCTTGCCGGTTTCAGTTTTTAAATCCTAACCCCACTCCTGGGACAAATCTCTTGGGACCGAGCATATTGAGGTTAACTTCAGGAATGCATTATTTCCATCTGGTACGACTCAGTTGGATTGAGTGTTGTCGTGACTGATGTATTTGATGCTGGATTAATTCGCAACCGTCAAGACTGTCTCGTTTGGATCTCTAGGCAGATCTTGGAGCCATTCGAGCACCCGCAAATTTGTCAATTCTTGTTCATGCAGTCGTTCCATTTTCGGTTCGAACTCCACTTTCTGCTCTGACCGATGGCCGATCCAGTCTCTTTATCTATCAACAGCAGTTCGATGTCCTGCAAGACCATTATCTCATCTTGTCCTAGTACCGAATCCTTTATGCTATTTAGTGTGATTCTGTCCACGATAAAGTCATTACCATAATGGTTGTGTTTTTTATTATCTCTTCTCTTCTGGCTATGTCGTGTTTCCATATTCAAGGGAAAGTCAGGTTCTATTCCTTTGTCGACTTCAGTTTGCTCTGGGTCATTACAGTCCTCCTCGGCATAAGGAAGGGTTTCGTCGTCAATTTCCACTCGCTCAGTTATTTCTAAGTCCAGTGGCAGATTATAGTCTTTTATCACCTCATTTACCATCTCATATCAAGTAGTCATACTCATGCATATAAGCTGGGATGCACCAGTCTTCCGAGGAGGCATTGTGTGATTTGATGTTCTCATAATGATCAGCGCGTCCGGAGCTCAATCGACAAAAGCGACCAACTTGGTGTACTTCATTAATCTGAAATGGACCACGCTATTTCTTCAGCAACTTTTTGGTTCCTTTTGAGGGAACCACCTCTTGGAAGACCCAAACGTAGTCTCTCACGGACAATGCTTTGGCGTCAGCCATCATTTTTTTTGAGTCTCCTGTTCTTTTTAATTTGTGCCTGCTGTGTGTTTCGTCGGCAAAAGTGAATCAGCTCTTGTTGCTTTCTGATCATGTCATGTACTTAGGTTTGCGATGCCGTCTTTCTCACTTCAAATTCGGGATAGTGACTGTCGCAGTCGTCCATTTATTGTGATCAATAAACCCTCAACATGGATACTAGTGTGCGAATTTGCCTTTCAATGAAGCCATTCGGTTGAGGGTAGTAATTGTTTGAGTGGGCCTGTGCCACCTGCGACCTTTCCATCAACGCCTTTGCCATTGTATGATTGAAACTGATTAGATCGTAGTAGTTCTTTGTGCCGATGCTCTTTCGGAAAAAATTCGGATATCTACAAGTTTCGGGGTTTATCTGTTGGTTCGAAATTTCTAAAAAAAATTCTAAAACGGAGGATAGATGATAAATAACGCGTGACATAACCTAGTATTTGTCATTATTTAAAATTACTTTACCCTTCTTTACATGTCGTTGTGGTTGTTTTTCATGATGTCTGTCCAGTTGTCTCACTACCCTCCCGTCACCGGCAAAAACATTATTAACGTGCCTAAAAACTCAAACAACACTCAAGGGAGCGTAGTTAACCAACAACCAAGACACTTGATCTGTCGATCAGGGATGATATAAACCAATAAACCAATCTGAAGTAACATCAAACACGAAAAACGAACCATATATTGTCGGCAAAACAATATAAAAATTTTCAGTTACGTTTCTTACTGTTTTCTTACTGTTCTTTTTTGGGTTTTATACTTTTTTTCAATCTTTCTGTTTTGAAACAAATTTGTTTGTTGCTTATGCTTAGCTATACACTATTTTTGTTTACGTTTACGCTTTCTCTCTAAATCTTTTTAATCCCAAAACTTTGCAAGAAGTGGACTCATGACTTCCCAGCTAACCCTGGCTGAATTATACGGCAGTGAGACTGTATATACATATTCCCTCTTTTTTTCTTAAAAAAGTTTTCAGAAATTGCGAAGAAAGCAAACAAACAAATTCAGCTTTGAGCGGATAGTCAAAAATAGTGCTCAGTTTAACGACAACTTATGAAATCTAAACAAGTATAGAAACCAACCCTTAAACGAGAAGAATTTGTAGTTTTTGAATTTCATCAGAGAAAAAAGGACAAAGAGAAAAAATAACTGTCTGTGGGGGATGATCTGCCCATTTTCCAACGATTTACTTTACAAACTACTTAAACTGAAAATATCTATGAAACAATAGGGACTGGGGAAAAAAGAACCTGGGTCTCAATGCCAGTGGGCGACTATTTTGGCGTCGAGGCCATCAGTTCTTTTCATGAACGGCATTTTAGTTTGACTTTAAGGCTTCAAGGCGTTATTTACTTCAGCGTAAAAATCTTCCTCCCCACACGGAGAATGACCAGAGCGAGCTATTCGAGTGGACGAGGTACGAAAAAGGTGGAGCAGGCAACGTTATTTTGCGGCTCCTGGTGGATTAAAATTCATTTTTATCACCTTGTGTTCCAGGAGGGATGAGACGCGCTTACTCTACTCACACTTGCATAAAAGCAGACCGTTTTCCGCGCCGAGTAAATTGGTCCCGTTGTCGGACCAAAAGACAGACGATATACCGCAGTGCGCGATAAATTGCTCTATGCCCATCAAAGAAGCGCTTGTATCTAAGGAGGTTACGATTCCAATTTGAAGGGTTCGGGCAGTTAGACAGCTGAACAAGATTGTCTACGTTTTGTCCGAGCTGCGCCGGTTGAATTCATGATTTTGATCAAAGTAATCTCCTCTATAACTGGCGAAGTGTGGTTGCCTCAACTTCAAACGCTCGAATGCTCATCCCCAAAAGCCGGTAGATCCGACTTCGTCGGTTTTACGGGAGCGGCATTTCTCATACGGAATATGACAGGACCAATTTCCAATGATCTGGATAAAGGAACGCAATTTGAGTACCACTAAGAGCAATTGAGTCACAGAAAGCAAAGGATGAAAACTTTGATATTGATGCCCGCTGTGAAAATGACGGTTAAACAAGAATACTAAGGACTGACGACAGTCCAAAATTACATGATGCTTTGTGAAATGCGCTTTATTCGGCCAGTGGAACAAAAAATGTTATTTGGACGTTGAATACACAAAGGGTTATAGGTTGCAATCAAACATTTGACCTGACCTCTTTATTATTCGTTCCAAAACGGTGAATAGTTTGCAATCGAAAGTTTGACCTGAACTTTCTGTTAGTTTTTTCTAAACAAACTCGGTTTCTTGTTGGAGAGATTTCAATTGCAAAAATTATAACAGTTTTCCTTCGGCAGAAATGAGAATAATTGGTTGTTGACGCATCTGAGTTACGAAAAGGTTTGTAGCAGTTTTTGTTCAAGTAGCACATAATGTTTTGATCATAGTCCTAGAAAACACACAAACTCTTTTCCTTCATTTTAGTGTCGTGTTTTTTTGCATGGTGTGATAAAAGAATCTGAACAAAAAACTTCAACTTAGGCATTTTCGACAGTCTTAGTAAAACAGGAAAATGGAACAGCAGTTTTTGAAGAAAAATACAAGAAAATTAAACAAACCATTATAATTTTTCTAAAGACAATCAATTTTTTTTCGATTCTTTTTTGTAGGAAATTTTTGTGCTTTCTAAGTTTTTGATTTTGGAAGTGACGTTGATCCCGCACCGAAGTTTCTCGGATAAAAATAGATTATAATGAGAAAATATTGCCGAAAATATTGCCATTATAATCGATTATGAGTAACCAATTTAAGCAACATTTTCTATTATAATAGAAAGAAAATAGTTTATTTTCATCAAGAATATATTGCCTTGTAATTCCACTAAAATGTTTTTTTTTATCTCCACATAGTCAGAATAAAATCTATTTTTTTGCCCTGAAATTGTCATGAAATCGCAATAAAATCGATTGCTTTCGCCATAAAATTGCAGTAAAATCTATTGTTTTTGCCATAAAATTGCAAAACATCTATTGTTTACGCCTTAAAACTGCCATAAAATTGCAACAAAAACTGTTGCTATCGCCATAAAATTGCAATAAAATCGATTATGTCGTCAAAAAGTTTGATTATATTGTCAGAAAAATTGATTTTTCTCTTCTTAAAAACATGCTATTTGAAAACTCAAAGCAAAAGTTGAATTCACACAAAAAGACACAAATCATGAAAATCATCAATATAAACGAGATTTTCGGCACCCAAAATATGCAACAAAATGCAAAATATCATTATAGTAAATCAGATTTTGTGCAAAACATATGTAAAAATTCAAGAATTTTGTCAATATAAACCAGATTTGAGCTCATAATTTCATAGATTTGTCTAATAATTCACTTGACCCAGCTCTTTGATTTGGTATTCACCAAATCAAATATGGGTCTGATTGGCAGCAGGCATGAAAGATGACTTTATTTAACAAAAAAGAATTTCAGGACTTATTCTAAAATACATTATCCAACTCCCCCATTACAATACGATGCAAATTAAACAAATTTACGAAGTCTTTTTTGTTGAGTTAAGTCATTTTTCATACCTGCCGCTCATCCCGCCCAATCAAATCAAATTTATTATTTCGAGTTCTGATGGGATAGAGTGAGGTCTCGAAACGCACAGACTGATGTAAGAACAAGACACGTAACAAAACTTGAAATTCAGTTCGAAAATTACTTAAAAGCTTGTTTTGTTGCTAAAAATCTTACATTTTCATGCTTAGGCAACTAAACATTTGAAAAATTTTATATCAATTTTGTTTAAATTTTAATCTATTATAATCTATTAAAATTCCAATATAATCGACATAAAAATAAAGCTTTTTAATGGATTGTTTTCTCCATATAATCGATTATTTCACTCTGCGACCACAAAATTACCAGATAATTGATAATTAAAAGAATAACTTTTGGTTCGACCTCAAAATCGCCAGATAATGGATAATAATCGGAGAAACTTCGGTGCGGGTACTTTTTGGCGAATTAATAATCAACAACGCATTGTCGAACAACTAAATTGTTTAGGATAAGTAAAATAGCTAGAGACGGAGAACGAAAATAAGTGGAACTCAGACCAACCAATCACAACCCCTAGGAGTAACTTTTAGGTTCGTAAATCTTCAACGCCATCCACATGAACAGTTTTTTATTATAGAATAAACAAAAGCGGTGCGCAGGTGTTAGTCTTATGTCTACGTATTGAGAAAATAATCACGTCGTTCCAAATTGCCATGTTAGATTGATCTTTCAACACTCCCAAACAACAGCTCAAAGTTTTATGGGGATTAACAGCATCAAAATTGAATAGATTGATGCACAGGCTGTGAGGTTTGTAAATAGTTGATGTTTGGAGCTTAGATTTTTTCTCCACATTGGCTTCTAAAGACTCGTTCATCAAATATTTTGAGAACAAATGTGAGGAGAAATATCTAGTTTCAAAATTTAGGTTGGGCATTTGTGTAAAAGGCATCAGAAAAATCCGTATTTGTTAGTAGTAGATGTTAATGATGAAGTTGGAAGAGGGTTGCGCCTGGGAGACCCCATATACCAACCATATAGATTTCCAGTCTCCCATGCTATGTGATAACATTGGTTATATAGTCTACTATATATTAACTGGGGATGAGAATTGGTAAGGTTTCATGGTGTGGTAATGATAAGGTTATAATAAGATAGGTAATGATAGGAGAAATCTCTGTGCACGTTATCTGATTGGTAAATATGAAGAGTTGATTACGTTTAGATTATGGAATGAAGGTCTTGAACTTAGTGTTTGGTTTCATGATAGGACAATGGTAATAGTTTTTGCACAAAATTTAAAAATTTCTGTCAACGAACTGAGATTTTTTCTAAAAAAAAACTTCAAAATACGATAAGATTCAATATAATTTGACCTATTGACAGTTTTACTAGACAATTTTAATTTTTAAAACAGTTCTCTATATAGCTGAAACTAATCTGAAAACTAACTGAAACGCAGCTGAAGCTACCGAGTTTTCGGAAAAATTGACAAAAACATAGTTTGCAAACTGTTATTTACAAGTCATCAAATTGGAGTCAGAATCTGTACAAAACTTAGTTTTTTTAGGCTCTATCTCTACTTCGCTACTCTTTCTCTGTACCACACGATTTCTACGTTGTGGAGAACATCAGTTCAAAAATCAATTTCATTATCCTTTTTGAACTTTTTTGTGATCTCATTCAAAATTGGATTTTTATCAAGGATTAAACAAGTTTCGTCTAAAAAGTCAAAATTTTTAATTCCAAGGAAAAAATCAATTGAAATGATTTTTGAGAAATGTACAATTTTCAGCTAATTTACCACAAACCTAAATTTTATCCAAGTTTATTTATGACAATTCTCATCCTAGGTTCGTATATGAAAAAGATCTGAAGCAATTTTTTAACTTGAATTTAAAAAACTGTAACTTGTTTTTATTTAAATTTCAATATTTATACGCTTTTACCAGAAACAGAGCTCTACAGCGGAGCTTTTAGTAGTTTTTCTTGACAATTCAAGCAAATAAAAAACTTGACCGCAGATTTGTGATTACTGCTTCATCTATATTCTTCTAAAAGAGTTGTTTTAGCATGAAACTTAACACTAAAAAGTCATTGGGTGGTAAAATTGTATCAATTAATCAATCGTTTCTTCTCCCAAGTTAGGTTAAAGCAATTCTGCTTGACAACTCCAAGCTTTCCATGATCTTTCTTAATTCATAAAACGATAGAATTAAATTACCCATTAAAAATCTCATCGTTTTCTATACCTGAAAGTTTTGCTTTGCATTTCTTTCGTAGGCTACTATTCAGAACCTAAAGGCCCGCAATTTTTTTTTTCGCAATTTCACTTTTAATTGAAATATATTACAACTAAAATAATCCTGTAAATTTCAAAATTTTAATTTTCGGTTTCTGCTTGATCTACCACCTCCTAATTTGAGTGTTTTCCAATCCAATTTGAATATCATTTTACACAAAACTCGACTTTTAGATGGAAATATGTCACCTTTTGGCAAACAATTACTAATTCGAAGCAAATTCAGCATCAAAAATCCTTTTTTACTGAGAACCTTATTTTAATTCTTAATATATTTTTTGAAGTGATGTTGTTTGGTTCACTCTTATATACATATTATTCTGTGTGTGTCTTGAAGTGAATTTGTTTTTTTAAAGTCTTATTTTTGTTTGATCTTTTTTTAAAAAAAAGATACTATAGTGGAAAAACTGTATCAATTAATCGAACAATTTTTTTCTCGAAGTTGTGTCTATTTGAAAGAAAATTGCCTTAAGACATGTGACTTTTCATCTAGCTTTACATAATTCATCGATGCATAACAAAAGGTTTGATAATTTACATATAAGTATACTTACTTGACGGTTTTTATGTTTGATTTTTTCCTAAGTTATAACTCACAGCCTGATTGAAGCAAAATGATCTCAAAACTTCTAAAAATTTAACTGAGTTTCTACTTTTTTTGTCAAAAAATTTCATCTTAGGTTTTTTTTGGTTTTTGTTTGATCTACCATTTTCCAATTGAATCCATTTCGAACAAAAAGTTCACTCGGAGTTCGGGCTTTATATGTAAAACTGTATCAATTCAAAGATCGTTTATTACTCCAAAGTAAAATTTGCACCGAAAACCCCATTTGCTAAGAAATTTCAGGAAAAAAATCTGATCCATATAACTATATATTTTTATTTTATCCCTAAATTTCTAATTTTGAAGTGAATTTTTCGTTTAGACCTGTAGAAAACCTTTATGATGTCTTGACGCATCGTTACATGTAAAGTCTCTGCCATACTCAAGGCAACTATCTCTTTTTTTTTTCAGCGGAGGCATCTCAGTAAGTAAAGAAAGAACTTGAGAACAAATATTTGGGGGGGGGGGGGGGGGGGTGTTCTATTTACATTGAAAGATTTCAAAAATTCAAGGAAAAAACTGAATTTAATTATGAGTAAACCCATTGTCTAAATTCAAGGAAAATTTGAATGAAAATAGTTCAATTTGTTTAAATTAAAAGAAAAATCCACCTAGCAGAATAGAGATTCGTTTGCTAGTGATTTTTAATCATTTTCGATACGAACCAATTAGAACCGATTGTTATAGGAAATGTGTTTTCTATTTCGTCAAAGTATTCCAATTTTAATCATAAAACAGATTTTTTCTCTGTTGATACTAACCAATCAGAATTGCGCCTTTCATCCGAAACTATTTCCCAGAATAAAGTATCCACTATTTTTCAAATCAAAATAGTCTTCTGTTTATGAAAAAGCTATATCAATCAAACTGGTTCATTAAAAATTGATTCATTTATTTGACTTCGAAGAGATGAAAATAACTGAGATTTCTTCGAGCATGTATGTTTCATAGGAAGGGACATCAGTCTTGTTGTAGAAGTGACGTCATTGCCTACGCAAATGGAATTTAATGACGGAATTTGTAGAATTTTCCAGAGAAACTGTAATCCAATCAGAACTCAAGACACAACTTTGGTTCCTAAACATGTATTTGGGTTAAAAAAATTATTATTTGAAAAAATTGTGTTACTCTAAAGAGCTTTTTTGTGTTACTCTATAAGAAAAAACAAAATATTCCGGTGACTTCCTGATTGAATTAGATCTTAATTGATGAAAAAAATTTTGACTCTTTCTTTTTTTATAACTTTCTGGACGTTGAAATGGTACAAATTAGATTTCTCCGACTAAGTAAAGGCCTTTTTGAGGACTGTTACTCAATCAAAGACTTTGAGTATCCAAGCTTTAAACTTGTTGCTGAGTTACACCTGACAACAAAATTTTTTTATTTATTCTAGAAAATTCACAAATTAGTCAAAAAGTCGTATGATAAAATTTTAAAGAATTTTTTTATTCCCTACCCGAACTCCAAAGATGTCAAAACTCCTCAGCACTATTCTTTGTTTCTTCTTTTTTTAAAAGATATTAAAAATTCAAATTCCTGCATGATAGCGTTTGGAATAAGATTTCCAGACATTTGCTCTGAAAAACTCATTAATCAAAATCACAGAATGGAACTATTTATTTAAAAACAAGCAATTGATTATACTCAAAAACTTCAATTGAATTGATAAAAAAAAACTTGCAAAAATGTTACTTATTGCAACAACTAACACGTGTTAGAACAATTAATAAAGCTAATTTTTGCAAAATAACATTCAAAAAACTTCTCAAATTTGTTTGACTTTATGACATCCTCATAACAAAATCTAAAAGAACGTATTAAAAGACAAGTTTTTTTGCTAAAACACAGAAAATCCAGATTTTGAATTCTTTTTTGCTAAAATAACACACAAATTGTTTAATAATAGAGGCTTGTATTTCTGGCGACAGAGCAAAGAGTATAGCATTTTTTTTCAATACTTGTTTTTCAAGCAAACAGATCAAAGATTTGGTGATTTTGGTTTACCAAACTGATTTAACTATTTGACAAAAATTGTTTGCTAAAAAAGTAAAAGAGCATTGTAATATAGACTAACTACGTTATTTTAAGCTGAAAGCAGAATAATCTTGAGAAGTGTGAAGAAAAAGAAATTAGGTAAGTAAAAAATATATCATTTTTTATTACAGGCAGACAATCACTTTTTTTTTAGTTTTCACCAGTTTTACCGATATAAACCAAATTCATTGATCAGCTTCTTCAAAGTGCCGTGCTCTATTAGAGATTTATTTTATAGGGGGATTTTCTGTACTAAGTGGAAAACAAAAAAATGTGATTCGACTGCCAAAAACGGTGAAGGACTACTTCTGCCTGCTAAATTCAGATCCATTTTGATTTGTTAATTTCCTGTTTTTGACGCAATGTGTTTCAACTTTCCAAAAAAATTTAAACCCAAAGCTCAATTATTGAAAAAATAGCTCAAAAGAGAATATGCAGGTTTGCTAATTTTCAACTTGGCCGAATTGTGATAATCATTTCACTTTTTCCTAGCATTCTCAGCCTTTTTCTTCAGCCTTTTCCTTGCGACACAATTCAGCCAAATTTAGGAAAATTTAAGCTGCGTGCTTTCTTCTTCTTTTTCCGGTTGTAGGCTTAATGAACTGAAACGGACACAAGTGTTCGGTTTTTTCAATCCCTGTCAGAAATTTTTTTTTCGGCTGATTATCCTGTGACTGTTAGTGTTCGATGAAATTTTACCGCATCTGAGTTTATGTGAGCGATTAGAAACTGCGACTCAACTATTCCAGTTTTTTTTAAGGTTGTGGTCTTTATATGTTTTTGAAATGCTTTTTTTGGACCATTATGAGCCTTTTATTGCGCTCATATTAATGAAGCTCATTGATGACATAGAGGCGTTCCTAACAAGTTCAGGGTCTCTTGGCCACCTTCCATTATTCCAAAAAATTCTATTAGGATTTAGATTTTCATAATCGATTTCTTGTGCTCGTCAATGTTTTTGACGAAAACTTTGATTTTTTTCCGAGTTTTTCTTTTGGTCCTTCAGAGGTTTATTTTTTAAATTTAAAAGTTTGATCAAACAGCGCTTACGTTTAATGCTTACTTATATTTTTCATTTCAAGTAATTACACAAAGTTTCTAATGAAAAAATAAGTATAACAATCGGGAAAAGCAGCTGCAGAAAAAATAACTGTTTCACGGGCGGAATGGGCTGAAACAGTTTTCACCCAGTGAACTGAACCCGAAGCTATGAAAACTTAACTGGGATCTGCAAAACAACGGTGTAGCCGAGAGTTTTCAAGGACAAAAACATTTTGCGTCCTGAATGGATAACAATTTTGCTTGAGTCGGCTGCCCGTTTAGTTTTTGTAAGTCGCCTGAATAACGGGAGTCGCGTGCACATCCGGATTTGCCTGCACAAGACTTCTTCACAATGAAAGCCTCATGCACAGCTGGAGTCGTTTGCACAACCGAGTTTGCCATCTCAACCATCTGCACAAATGGATTTGCCTGCTTGAGTCTCCTGCACAACTGGAACTGCATGTACATGTACATCTGCACAACCGGAATAGCCTCAACAACTCACCTGTACAAGTTGTCTGCACAATCGTCGGTAAATTTCCTAGTCGTCTCTTCAACTGGAGACTTCTGCTCAAGTCACTCACCTGCACAACCGTATTTGACTGCGCTAGTTGTTTGAGCAGGTAGTCTACACAATAAGAGTGGCCTCCGAAAGTCCTCTGCACAATTGAGTCGCCTGCTCAAACCGCCTGCGCAACGTCAGTCCACTATACAAGTCGTCTTCACATATCGTCTGCAAAAACATAGTCACTTGGCGCAAGTCTTCTGTACCACACGAGTATTCTTCACAAATCATCTGGTTAACCGGACTTGCCTACACAAATCGTATCCCAAGCCTGTCAATTTTGATACCTGAATACGCCTCCTTAGTCTCTAAACCTGTCTAAGCCTATCTTGTTGCATTGAAAGTGGCAACTAGAAGGACTTCCGTAATTCACCGATGTCTGGACAAGTGTAGAATTCCGTATCAAGGCACTCAATGGCTTAGCCATGTGAGCGGGGTTGAGATAGCTTTTTTTTTGATCAGGCTTTTCAAATGATCATCTTACGCAGTTGTTGGAATCAATCTTGGTGATCTCATTTTATTAAAGCTTTTTCTAAGGTTTTTCCAAGGTAAGATCAGGAGAATGAGTAGTGAAAAATTCCTCTGGGTGTTCGAGCATAGCTTATATTTTTTGGCCATACAAATGGAATTTTTTTTTCAAATTGCTCTTTTAAACGGCGGTAAATGAAACAACCATGAATCATCACTCATCACTCAAAGATCTGTTTAATACGTATTAAACAACAATTAGGCTAATTGAGTGTTAAAGTCCATGGTTCCGAACAAGAAAAGGGACAATAAGCGTCCGTGGGGATAGAATAGACCCTTGAAACTTTAGTCTTTTTCGATTGACAAACTAAAACGTGGGCTGAGGCCTAATTAATGACCAGTACTGGACGTCGATTTGTACGTTGGTATAAAGATTTTTTGATAAAAAGAGAAATTAGAGCCTATTTAGTTGAAATATATGATATGTTAATTGTTTCAAACATTAACACCTTAAATTGAAAAAAACACAGCGTTTGTTTAGAATTCAAGCAATCTGACAAACTATGATAATTTTCTTCTGAGCCTTTGTTCAATTTTGGGTTCCTTAATGAAACTTTTGTCCATGGTGCAGAAAAATAATTAAATTTGCTTAAACTATGAGTTTTTAAATGGTTTTTTGTTATTTAAACGGTCAATTTGTTGCAAGCTATCACAAAAGGAAACAAGTTTAACGTTACGAGGCCAAACTGAGCACTGAAAAGGCGCACAATTTTGTGTCTGCATGTTCCTGGATTCCAGTGACAAGTCTTTAAACATGTTGAAGTTTTGTCAGAACGATCAAAGGAAATGAAAGAATAAAAGAAGAAAAAGGGCGCGTCCTTGTTGCGGAATCCGCTTACAATTCACAAAATCCACAGTTTGGCCTCGTAATGAAAGAACTCAACTTCAGAAAAGTATATATTTTTTCAACACAACAGCAAATAAAACAACTATCAACAAAATATTAATGACTTGCGATACGGCCAAAAGACAGTAAGTACCCGCAGCCAAGTTTAAATGTAAGTAATCGATTATAACGGATTTTTATGATGATTTTTTGACGATTATAATCGATTATAATTACCAAAATCAGGTCTTTAAAGGATTTATAATTGAATATAATCGTGATATTTTCCAAGAAGTTATAATCTCTTAAAATCGATTATAATTGATTATAATCGATTATAATCTCTTATTTTGCCGAAATTTTCCTATACTCGAATTATATCTTATGGGTTTTTTTTATTTTTGTGTCAATAAGAAAATTTCTAACAAAGAGATCTCTTGAACACTTTGGTTCATCTGAACACAAAAGTTTACCACGAAACAAAAGTTTCATAGAGATCCTTTCATATGAGTGGAAAGGTTCCCGCGGTAGATGAAAAAAAAATTTTCTGAATCAATCATGAAACTAAATCAATTTGCTGATGTTTTAGTGTTTAAAAAAGCTTAAAACATGCATCACAAAACAACTCTTATGAGGAAGAAATAAAAAAAAACTTAAAAGTTCGAATTAATTATACAAACTTTAAAAATATTTTTCTCATTTTTCATAGGAACCAACGTCCACAAAAAGCATAAAACATAAGCAATTTAGATGCAACTTCGAAGACAAAAATGGACAAACAAAAAGGATTATAATCAATTTTAATCGATTATAATGGGTTTTTGTGCAAAACTAACGAAATAGAAATTTGAATAAAAATAAAGGATTATAATCGATTATAATTGTATCGAAAAATAGACGAATAATTAATCGATTATAATCGATTATAATGGATTACATTTAATTATAATTTAATTTTTAAGAGGGAGATTATAATCGATTTGTAATTGATTAAAATCGATTGTTTCTCAATTTCAGTAAGACTGGTACTAAAATCGTAGTATGATCGATTATTAACGCTTGAAACCGGATGCGGGTAAAACTTACAAATAATTAGAATAAACTACTATGAGGGACTTAAAATCACACTTTTGACGCCTAGCGGTTTGTTAGGCCATTCTGGTAAGTTTGATGTACCGCACGCTGGCAAAATTGACGCAGACTAACTTATCGAATAATATTTAATAACAGCAATAAGTTCGAGTTGAAACACAAAAAAAAAATTGTTTTTTAAGTTACTCTCTTAAGCGGCAGTATACGAAAGTACTATGAATCACTCATCACTCAAAGAGCTGTTTAATTGGTTTAAATCAACAATTAGGCTACTTGAACAGCCAAGTTTATGGCTTTGAACCAGAATAAGGACCAAAACAATCTGAGGAAGGTTGAAATGGGTCCTATATCCTTTAGTTGCTATATAAATGACTAAATTAAGCGGGGACTGGGGCGTATATGAGCCCATGTTTTATAGTTACTGGAGGTCGACGTATAGGTCGATCTATGGACTCGTGATAATTATAGAAATCAAGTAAAAAAAAATTTTCAGTTCGAATATATGTTAACTGTTCTAAGCGTTAACATCTTTAAAAGAAAACCACATTATTTGCTTTTAACTGAAGCAATTTGGCAAACTAGGAGCATTAGTTTATATTTGAGTCTTATAAAAACGCTTTTATCTACGTTGTTAGAAAAATAAATAAGATGCTCAAACTAAAAATTTTCAAGCAGTTTTTTGGTTTTTAAGAGATTGATTTGTTGACCAGTTATCACAAAAATAAAGAATTCGAACGAACTCAATTCTAGAAAAAGAAGTTTTTAAAAAAGCCAGAGCAAATTAACAAACATCAACATAAAATTAACGACTCCACCGTAGTGTCTAGATTTCTCAGAATAAGGCTTGTTATTTTTAAAATTACTAGCAAAAAAAACCAATCAGACGCTCAAAAACGCAGAAAGTTTTTTTCTTCAAACTACTAGGCTGGTGAAGCTATCTAAAGTGCCTAATTAGCAAGAAATCCTTCGATGATTTCTTGAAGTTTAATTTTTTTTGTCTTGAATACGCTTGAAGTTTATTTTTTTTTGTGAGTCAGAACTTGGTCAGAACGTTCATTTTTTGAGACGTTCATTTGATGTATGAACGTCTCAAAAAATGAACGTTCATTTGATGTATCGCCACACTTTTTAGGTGTAAATTTCATGTTTCGCCAATTTTGTACAGTAGGGCTATTTCATAAACAAATGATTTCTAAGAAACAACTCATTTGACTTGATATAGACTCCGATTTAAATTAAGACATTAATCAGGATTCAGGAATCATAGACTTTGAAAATCTGATTTAGAAAATGACAAAATATTCATACGAGTTTATGTTTCTTCCAGGCATTTTTTAACAAACTTTTCACTAGCTTTCGACATTTTTCCATAGCATTTGAAAAAATTAAAATTCATTACAACCTTGCTTTCAGTTGGACAGTGATCGTATTTCAAAAATTTTGTGATATGAAACTAGCAAATTTAGTTTGATGGAGACTTAAACCAAAAGTTAATTTTAAAAAAGAGCAAATATTGGGGAAAACTAGAGTCAAAATAAAAAAAAATGTCTTACACTTATTTGCATCAATTATTTGCATTGTTTTAGAGTTAGTTTCTCTTTTACAATTTTCCCAGCGATTTTATTTGTAAACAAAGTCAACTTCTTTAAGTTGTAAATTTAAAATTTAAAGCGAATTGCGGAAAAAAAATTCAAGTTAAACTTTTTTTCCTGACACTCACTTTAATTCTTTTAATTAAGTTCATAGGTTTCAGTCGTTTTAAGAGATAAATAATTGAAAAACATAAGACGACTGAAATTTACGATGAAACTTCAACGCACCTAAAAGAATTCCTCCTATTTCGCCTAATGCATGATCAACTGAGTTTCCCAATTTTTATACATCTGTTTTGGACAGTCTCTCAAAAAATAAAGACAAATAGTAGCTGGAATTGCGGTTTGAGTTAGTGTTTAGTTTTATAAAAGGTTTTAATTCATTAATTTTTGCCCTTGTTTTCTCTTTTACTGAAAATATACAAACTTCAGATTGCAGTTGAAGATGAAAAAAACCCATTTACTGCACCGATCGTCTTACATTGTCCAAAAGAGCCCAGTTAAGCCTCTCGTATTCAACTGCAAATATTGTCTATATCAAAACGAGTGAACATGTTTGTAATTTTTTTTGGATGACATCCAATCATCAGTTCAATTTTTTCCTTGCAAAAACTCGCTCTCTTTCATGTTGGCTCGTGGCTGCGTCTTACTCCAGAAAGTTGCACGTCTCAAAGAACTGAACATTTCGTCGTTGAACAATTTTTAACGATTGACTAGCTATACTTTCTAGCTTACACACGTCTTACAACAATTAATGAAGCTCATTTTCGCAAAAATACGTTACAAAAAACTTCAGATTTTTGTTTGACGTTATGGCATCAATGAAACAAAAACTAAAAGCACACGTCACAAGACAAGTTTTTTTACTAAAACTCAGAAGGTCCAGATTTTAAAAACTCTTTGGCTAAAGTAGCACACAAACTGTTTAATAAAAGAGGCTCGTTCTTCTGGCGACAGAGCAAAATAAAAGTATTTTTTTTGCATGTTTTTTTTTGCAATGCTATCAATTCATGTTTTTTTAATTCTTCTTAAAGCGAACAAACAGATCAAATCTTTTGTGATTTTGGTTTACCAAACAGAGTTAAACATTCGACAAATATAGCTTGCTAAAAAAAAGAAAAAGAGCACTATAATATATTCTACTTACGTTATTTAATTTTCTGAAAGCAGAATTAACTTTACAAGTGTGAAGAAAAAAAAATAGGTAAGTAAAATATATCATTTTTTATTACAGGCCGACAATAATAATTTTTCTTAGTTTTCACTAGCTTTGAAAAAATAAAAATCAATGTCATTGATCAGTTTCTTTTAAGTGTCGTGCTCTATTTTCGAGATTTCTTTTTAGGGGGATTTTCTGTATTACGGAGGAAAACAAAAAAAATGTGATTCGGCTGCCAAAAATGGGAGGGACTATTTCTGCCTGGAACATTTAGACCCATTTTGATTTGTTAATTTCCTGTTTTTGATGCAATGGGTTTTAAACCCAAAGCTCAATTATTAAAAATATAAATTTAGATGTTTACGTTTCTGACGAAAATATGGAGGCTTGCGATTTTTCAATTTGGCCGATTCGCGATAATCATTAAATTTTTTCCGAGCAACCTCAGTCTTTATCTTCAGCCTTTTCCTTGTAAGACAATTCAGCCAGACTAATGAAAACTCTAGCCACGTGCTTTCTACTTCTTTTGCTGATTTCTGGCTTAACGAACTGAAACGAACACAAGTTTTCGCTTTTTGCCAATTCCGTGTCAAAAATAACTTTTCGGCTGATTATAATCATGCTGGCTTAAAGCCTGTGACTGTGAGCGTTCAAGAAAAATTAACCGCATCTGAGTTTATGTGAGCCACTAGAAAGATTGTGTTTTTTTTGTGAAGGTTGTGGTCTTTTTATATGTTTTTAAAATGCTTTTTAGGACTACTTTGCGCTCATCATTGAGCTCAAAATTAATAAAGGTCTTTGATGACATAGAGGCGCTCCTAAAAAGTTCAGATTCCCTTGGACACCTTCCATTATTCTAAATATTCTGTAAGGATTTAGATTTTTATATTCATTTTTTTGTGCTTATCAAAGTTTTCGACGCAAATTTTAATTCTTTTCCATAGTTTTTCTTTTGGCCCTTCAGAGGTTTGTTTTTTAAATTCAAAAGTTGGATCAAACAGCTCTTTCATTTAATGCTTACTTATAATTTTCATTTTAAGTGTTTACTCAATTGTTCTAATTTTTTATAAATATTAATATATGTTTTTTTCTCTAGAAAACTGCCTTGTCGGATAGTATGCCAGACATTGTGGGGATCGATCTTGGAACGACAGCATGTTGTGTAGCAATTTGTAGGGCAGACGGAAGAGTGGAGGTCATTGAAAACAAGCACGGAAAAGCTATCACACCATCCTATGTGGCATTCGGTGAGAGACAGAGATTTGTTGGTGACGAAGCTAAAACTCAGGTGCATTTTTTTTATTGATTTACAGTCCTCATGCTTGCTAACTCAGTTTATTTGCACAAATTATGTGTATAAATGTTGAAAAAATTGTTTAAAGCTGGAATCAAATGCTGAAAACACAATATATGACGCAAAGCGGATGATTGGACGGAACTTTAATGATGCAAATGTCCAGACTGGTATGAAATATTGGAAGTTTAAGGCTATTGAAAAAAATGGCCTTCCAGAGTGTGAGGTGATGTACTGTGGTAAACGAGAGAGTTTTACACCAGTTCAAGTATCCACCATGCTTCTATCACAGCTGAAAAAGGACGCCGAAGAGTTTTTGAAGAGTCCAGTTCACGATGCGGTCATAACAGTTCCAGCCCATTTTAACAATGGACAGCGAGAAGCTACAATTTTGGCCGCTAAAGTTGCAGGTTTAAAGGTTCATCGCATAATTAACGAGCCAACTGCTGCAGTGCTGGCTCATTCAAAGGAGCACAATTTTAAGACCGGAAACAAAAAAGTTCTAGTATATGACCTGGGAGGTGGAACGTTCGACATCACTATTGCAGAATGTCAAGATGCCGTTTTGGAAGTGATTTCAACTTCTGGTGATTCGTTCTTGGGAGGTCGTGATTTTGATAAAAATTTGTTTGATTTAGTTGCACCGGAAGTAGAAAAAGCTTGTGGAACAGGTTTCGAAAACGACAACCGAGCGTCTATGCGGCTGTTGCAAGCATGCAATATAGCCAAAAATGAACTCTCTTCCTACACAACGTCAACCATTTCCCTTGAAAATTTCTTTAACGGGAAAAATTTCTCTACAACGGTGAGCAGAGTTCGATTTGAAAAGAAGAACGAGCATCTGTTCAAAAAAACATTGGATTACATTCAAGCAGCACTCAATGAAGCAAAACTGAAGAAAGAAGATATAGATGAAGTTCTACTGGTAGGCGGATCCACCAGGATCTGTAGAATCCAAAACTTATTGAAAGAGTTTTTTACGGATGACAAAGTAATAAATTCAAGAACACCAGAAGAAACTGTCGCCCGTGGTGCTGCAATTCAGGCCAGTTTAGTCAGCATGAATCACCCGCCTGAGATGATGGCTGTCGTTTTAATCGATGTTTGCTCGCTTTCTCTCGGAGTTCAAACGAAAGACGATAAGATTTCTTTCATCATCAAACGTAACAGACCAATTCCTTGTAGCGAATCTAAGGAGTATGTAACTACCGTTGATTATCAGAAAAACATTGAGTTACATATTTACGAAGGCGAGCGGCCTATTGCCTCTGAAAATTTCAAACTAGATTCATTTAAATTAGATGGAATAACACCTGGATTGAAAGGGCAATTCAAATATGTTGTCACGTTCACTATAGATGTGAATGGAATTCTGAACGTGAAAGCAGAAGAACGCTGTTCAGGAAAAAGCGAAGAGATCAATATAACGCGCGAGAGGCGCGCTCCCGAAGATGTTCAGACTATGATTGCAGACGAGAAAAAATTTGAAGCCCAAGACAGAAAAGAGCTACGAAGATTGAAACTTAAAAAAGAACTTGAAGATTACTTGTATCAGGTAATGAAAAACCCGTAGCATTTTATAGCATTTTAAGAAAAGATATGGCATGGAGACTACTACGGTCCGTGGGTCGTCATCAAAAGTTAAAGGGGCAAACAAAGCGAACATCATTTAATTAGGTGTTAAAAGTTTTTCAGCAGCAAAAACAAACTAGATTTTAAAGTTTTTTCAGCGATATAATTTTTTTTTCCGTTCAAAAAATGGTTGTTTTGTTAATCCATTGGGCATACAGCTGAAAACTGGGCATACAGATGAAAAAAACAGTAAAAATCTGTATTTTGAAAAATTACGTGGGCTGACATCTCCTGTCCGACTTTTCGGACAATTTGCTCTAGTTACTTAGTTTTTTTTTTTGCTAAGATTCAGTTTCAAACATGATTATTTTGCTCATTATTTTGTGGAGATGATTAGATTGGGATCCACTTCAGTTTAGGTGCTTCTTGCTCCAAAAACTATGAGCGATAATTACCAATTACTAACCCAGCAAAAAATCCAGAGGTACAGACTGTCAAATGTTAGTTTTTGCAGTTGAAGGTCTAAAAAAACAAGTTTAAGTTAACGTATTAATTGATATCATCAATTACGTCAAGACGAAGTATGTCCGAATTGGTTGAAAATGCATGAACTTTTCAATAAGTTAAAGAGTGTTTTTTTAATCAATGAAGAGCTTTATATCAAGCAAATTGGTACCGTAGAAACCTAATTTAGCAATTACAATCGTTTCAGTTGGGAAGAAAAAACAAACTTGAGAACTCAACACTGTCCCAAGAAATCTCAAACACTATGAAATGGCTCAATGACAAATCAATTACAGAACAGGAAATCAGGATGAAATTTGATGCCATCAGAAATGTTTATAACTAAAGTTCAGAAAAATGATGTTATCTACTGTGTAAATAAATCTGATCCAAAATTTTAACTATAAGTGCGATTGTTTTCTAACAAAAATCATAACTAATTCACTGATATGTATCTGCCATCTTCAAGCTACTATACTAACCCAATTGTCAAAGTAAACTTCATTTTGATAGATATAATGAAATCACAGGAAATTTCTAGATTATTCTGTATGTTATTCGAGTTGAACGCAAAAGTATTATAGCAAAAAGAAAACTGAAGCTTATAGAAATAAAGCAGAAATGAACAGAAGAATGAAAAATGCCTGTAGAAAAAATAAGATTTGAATGAAATCAGTATATGATTATAGAAGCTTTTGAAGTCTGTATAAAACCGATTATAGTATAAAAACTGATGATGTATGAGAAAATAAGGAAACCCAAAAAAGTGCTTTTATTTGATTCCTTTTTTGCCCAGGAACTATGAAGAGAGTAGAAAGACTGACTTATTATTCATCTCCTATAAAATTTGTGCAAGTTTTGTTGCGAGTGCTGCTTGTTTTCCAGAGAAAAAAGACAAAGAAATACGCAAAGATTTGTCTTTTCTGAAAATTTGTAAATTTGTCTGTTTAACACCATCATAGTGATCTTGTCTTTTCAATTTCAAAAAAAACAACCAAAAATTTTTAATATAGAAAAAAATGATAGAAAATTCGAAAATTCAAATCACAAAAATGCTCCTAACAAATATGGAGGATCTTTAAGGAGGATCTCACATTGCTTAAAGAAGATCTCATTTTGCTGGCGAAATCCTAGATTATTTCAATACCTCCTTGGTGACTTTTGTTTGATTGCTCAACAAACTAGCATAATGAAAAGTATGTCGTTTCTAACAAATTTTTGATCAGTATGCAATTCAAGAAGTATCATAAACTTGGCACTTAAAAAACCTTTGGCAGTAATGTGGTCTTAATTGAAATTATTATTATTATGAAAAGCCACAAATTTAACACAAATCATAACACGTAGACACTAGAAAAAGCGAAGAAGCCACTAAGTAAACACTTGCGGATAATAATTTTAGTGTAATTTTTTATCTATAGAGTTTGATTCTATAGTTTAACGTGACGGCTCATTATTTTTATCTAACCATCCTCAGAAATACGGCACATAAAACACCTTTCCCTAGCAAGATCATTTTTTTCCTGTAGCCTGCAATTTTACTTCGTGTTCCTTGTGATTTTAATTAGAAAACTATTACAAAGAGAAACACTGAATTAATAAAATGGTCAATGAAGCAGAACACATTTTATCAAGAGTAAAAAGAGGAACAAAAGAAGTTATCAGAACCAAACATTGAGTTGTTTAAAGTAACTTAGATCTTTTTCGGTTAGGTGATCACAAGATAATTCGTTGAAAAAAAACTATTTGGCTGAAGCCTCAACCTTACAGCCTTTCCAAGTGTTATCGAAAATTGGCAGCTAAAATTACCAAACAACTCTATTGATAATGTTTCTTCACTTTTTTGATCAGAGGATAAGAAGTTGTGTTTTTTAGTTTTTCATGCAAAAATTTAAACCACATGCAAACTTAAACAAAAAAAGTTTGCCTTTGTACTTGCTTGTCAAGGCTAAACTAAATTAAGCGTCCTTAGTACGTTCTTTGAATTTGCAGTTTTCGTAACTTGAACAGTATAAGGTATCAACATGTATTACTTCATTATTTATAAGTTTGTGAAAGTATATTAGAAAAATTATCTTTCTCTAGGAAGCACTTTTGATGTGTTTTCAGAGAAAATGAACTTTCATGTTTTCCTATAAACATGTTTTAACGGGCCAAAAATATTACCCGTTAAAATTTTTAGCGCATTTTCCCAACAGTGAACTAGTAGCAGTAGTGATTAATTTGGTGTAATTGGGCTGGCTGAGAGCGGCATTTTTTAGAAGTGTAACCTTGTATCTAAAACGCAGCGGAGTTTTCAGTTGAGCTAGATTTCGTTTTGCAATTGCTATTTTACTTAGAACGGTTTTAACTCCTGGCTGCATTGTGAGTATTTTGTCAATGACGTCTCCTAAATACGTAACTTAAGTTGTTTCTTTGATTAAAGTGTCTTTATCTACAATTTGTTCTCTCAAACTGCTTTCAATATCGACTTGTTTTCACAGAAGAATTCTCTTTTGTCTATGTTCTAAGTTAGTTTTTGCCATTTGAGGACTTTTAAAGGTCTAACAGGTTGCTATTTCATTATTCAATTGTTCTCTAATTGCTTAGCCATGTAAATGACAAAAAAGCCGTAAATGAGCGGAACCAATAACACTCTTTGGGGTACTCACTGCTTGATTTCGAGTATATCTGAGAAACAACCATTTACATTGGTTTTCTGGGTTTTTGAGTCAAGAATTTGTTGGAAACCTTTGTTTTGAAGCCCAAAAAAAAATTTGTTTTTCAGTTGTTGTTTCTGTGAAACTGAATCAAATGTTTTTGACAGGTTTATTTGTTTGTGTTTTCGTTGATAGTTTTTTTGTCCGAGAATTTCAGAAGCGCACTGTTGTAGAGGAGTGCTGATGGAAAGCGAACTGATTTACAGAAGTAAATTAATTTTCGCTTAAGCAAAGAACTAACGAACTGTTTTTGTAGTAGCGCTTCTTAGACTTTTGACGCTGGTATTTATGACGGCTCCGATTATTTAAATTTGCTAATAGATTTGAGTTTATTGTGAATATCTTTCTGAGTAAACAAGCTAATTTTAAACTCGTTTAGTCTGTGTTATCAACCGGGCATTGTGTCGCGGTCGAATGACTTGTTTTCATCACAGTAGTTTCCCAAAGTAAAAAAAACTTGTAATTGAAAAAATTTGGGATCAATTTGTTGTTTGTTATCAAATCGTTGATTGATATTTCAAGAAACTTAACAGTTGAAATGTTTTTTAACTTGTTTCTCAAAAAGTCTATAAGTTTCTATTTAGTATGATACCTTTAAAAATAAATACAATATTATGTGCCCGAAATGAATTGAATTCATCTCAATTCAATGTTTTTTTTCTCACTTAGTTAAGCTTTGGCTTCAGTTGTTTTATCATCTTTCAATTTTTCCTTTAGCGTGACTTTTTTTCATGGCTTAGAGTAATTGTTTTCATCACAAAATTGACTTCTGTAATTGTTTTAAATTGGATTAGACATCTTCAATAAAGAGACAGTTTTCATAGGGGCCGAATTGCTTAAAGCTGATGACGATTAGATTTCGAGCTGTTCATCGGGCCTTTGAGTTATGATATTGGATTTCAGTTTAGTTTTTTCAAATGCTTTTGGAACTGATTTTTGTTGTATTGTTTTTTTTCAAAATTTAAATTTTTGCTACTTTTCTTCAGCATATATTGTTTGTCTGAAGGAACGTAACTGAGCAAAACTGATTGTAAAATATGCTTAAACCACCTTTTATCTTTTTTGATGTTTGAATCACTGATCATAATACCTCTAATGGTTTCTGAGTTGTGAGAGGTGCCTGTTCTAATCTAAAGCGATTTTTAGTCCGTACAAACTTATGACGGTCTCAAAACAGTTTAGGGTATTGTTGTTTAAAAAGTTTACATAAGAGTCACCCATTAAGACAAGGGTTTTTTCACCTGACGTCACACGAATCAACGTCACAGGCTAAATTATCAAGAAAAAAATCGTTTTGCTATGTGTAAGGCTAGATTCGGAAAACAGCTTGTTTATTTTGTTGAGCACATAAGATGAACTTCATCCAAAAGCTCTCAGAAAGGGTGCTATTAAGATGTTTTTTCTAGTTCATCTCTTAAAAAGGAATTCGTTTTTAGGAATGTATAAAACCAAAGAGCCCCCTCTTGACTTTTTCTTTGATCAATTTGTCGAAAAAACTGATAACTAGGAAACATCAGTATGTTTCGGGAAAAACTGGATTGAATATAAGTTTTTGCTATTCTATGTAATGTATGTTCCCAAGTAGTTTCAAGAAAATTTTGTTGCTTTTGATTTTCCCGTTGGTGCTCTCAATGTTTAGATTAAATAAATTTATAGATTAAATGTTTGTTCGATTCATTGCTTGCTTTTTCAGTAAATGGTGGCACTTCACAGACAATGGAATTATTGGTGAAGACTAATCACAGCTCATACCGTTTCGGTTACTGAAGTCATTTAGGATTTTGTATGCGCCCTTTCCGGTATTCAATGTTTTGTTTGTGCCAACTTGCTTCTCTAGACTTTTCAGTTTTTCGGATCGTATTTTCCAACTACGTTAGTTTTTTCCTCGGAGCTGCTATAAGCAATTATCTGAGTGTCTATGGGGATGCAATGGTTGCTCACTCGCCAAAGTACGCTGTTTCCTATGATCAAATTTGTAATTTGATCTTCAACTTCTAATGGTTTCAAATGGTTTCTAACCTTTTCTCTCTCCATGGATTTAACCTCTATTGCTGATTCGAATCCAAAACGGAGGCCACTTGCTTACAAGAGAGTCCATCTAACTTCTGGCCGATTGCCAATAACATCTTTTGTTGATCGACTCAAAGGGAATTTTTATTAAGTAAGGTGACGTATATTCGATAACAATCCTTCTTGGAAAGCTTTTTAACGACTGGAAACTAAGCTTCTCGATTTAAGTTTATTGAGGAAGTATTCTGAGAGCGAAGTTCATAAATCGCTGAATAAGAAATTGAATAAAACTTTGTGTGAGATAGATATTTGCAGCAAAATTATCGAAATAATTGAATTGTACTTCTAGCTCATACATCTGAAAATAATCCGGGAATAATTTTGTTGAAGGGCTTTTAATAAGTTTATTACAACTAATTTTATTTTTTCATAAGTATCGTTTAATTAGGGGTAGCTAAGGTTTCTATACGTTTAAAATTAACAACAGAGAGCAGAATGCGTCTATTTCCACTTGCATATAATCCTTCCGTAGGTACAATATTTGGGGTGGAACGAGTGTTTTCACAAGGTCAACATCACACATTCGAAAAGTTTCGACTGAGTTAGTTGGCTCGAACGCCATTTTTCATTGTATTTGAACATTTTGTATGTGATAGTTTTCTCAGAGTAAAAGGTCGCATAGAGGGAAAAATAATTTCTGGTCCAATGTGCGAATCTGGTGCAAGCTTACATTTCATCGTATTTTTGCACTTTGCTGACTAGGTTTCGGTAAAATTTGCTGACAAGAAGCGAGAGGTGTGTTTGTGAGGATGAGCAAAAACATCAAAAATATCAAATTCCATCCATCTTCCTCAATGAACACGCGTATATTTGGTATAGAATTGCATCCTGAAAATAAGCTTTTGGGATTAAACGTACACATTCACATATTCCAACCTTCCTATTGCTCAATTTCCTGTGAAGTTTTTTGGTTATCAGAAACAAATCAAAGCAAAATTTTTCTCTACGGATTACACGGACTATATAACCGGCTTTGTAGCAGATAAACAATCGAACCAGACTATCAGAAACTTTAATTTAACTGTAGCTTCAGTAGAGCGACAATTATTGTATAAAAACGATTTCGAAAAAGTAATAAAACCCCTCATGGCGTTTCTAGGCGCGCTTTTTACTTTCAATATCTTAGATATTAGCGTCTAGTAACAAATTAAATTGCAAGGTGGGGGAGGTACGCATAGATAGTAGCGGATTTAGGGGGGAGGTGGCGGACTCCCCCCTCACTCCTCAGGGATTCGACCCTCTGCCGACCCAAGGGGTCCCCCCTTTGTACTTTTTTGAGATATCCATTTTTGGCTGGCTGACCATAAGATTTATCTGAAAGCGCCTTTGGCGCCAATCTATACTGATTTTGAAGGGCGAGCGCGCGCCGAAAAACGCAGTTTTTTTGTCGAAATTTTCCAAAAAGAGCCTAAAAAAGCTCTTTTTTGGCTTTTTCAAAAACTTGCATGCGGCGCAGATAATTTCATCAAATTAAGGTCTTATTTTGACGAAATTATCTTGACGAACTTACCAGGCCGTCAAATTATAGTGGTTTATGAGAGCTCAGAAAATCAATTTGGTCGACCTAAAAAAAAAAAAGGTCGACACAATTTTTTTGAAAATCGAGAAATTCTTAGATCCGCGCCTGCGTATAGATTTCTGGTAAGTTCATTGTCTTGGTTTAGATACTCTCTTATAGAGAGAATTGATGTTTCCAAAATTAGGCTAGAAAACTGAAAATTATAATAATAGAACAAAAGGCTTTGTCTGTTTGCCTTAAAATGTCTCAAAAACTAACAATGATAGATTCCTGATTATGCTGGATTCATTACTAGTTTTGTATTATTTTTTGTAGCAAAAAAAAAACGTTCCCAGTATTTTGGAGCCAGTTCTAAACTAATATTTATAAAAAAAACCCATAATGTTGATAAAATTATCTCTATAAAACCTTACTAACTAACCAACCATCTTCCATCTCTCACATCGACACTTATTTGTAAGTGCTGAAACTACTTGAAGTTTCAGCACCAGAACAATTTGAATAAATCTTTGACTACAACTGTTCTCCTTCTGGTTGAACTCCAAGAACTAACTCGTGAGTACCAGTATACACTTGAGATCTATTGAGACTAGGAGTTATAAGAGTAAGATTAAGATTGGTTTTAGACTGAGAAGTTGCACGAATCTATCCGGCCGAAAATAAGATAGCGTGGCGAACAGGCGGTATACTTATCTGAAATTACTCTATGAGTACAGTATCTCGTACATAACTCATCTGATACGACCAAAAGTCTCGAACAAGACAATAACTAACCTAGATTCACATTATTAGAATTAGAATTAGACAATTACAAAACTGCAAAATGTTAGATGGAATAGACAATAATAGAAATGTCTCTACGTTTCAATAAATCTAGGCCAAATTTTCAAACAAAATACCAGCTATTGCACAAAGACCGACATCACGGCGGGAACAACGATTAAACGACGGACCGAACTACTACTACGAAAACCACAGAAAGTATTTGTACTCAGAATACAATATGCAGTAAAATTCAATTTTCATTTATTATCATAAAAATTATTTGAAGAATATTTCTTCAAAAACCTCATTTGGTGCTTTATAGCATTTTTTTTTAAAAATAAAGACAATAAAAAGTTGCACAAGTCGTTCCTTTCCAAATCTGCAGTAAATTAATTTGAAAGTTTATGTAAAAATAAATAATTTATTTGATCAAACACACAAAAGTTAATTAGTAGAGAATTTCAACGTTAATTTTATTAAATAAAAAAAAAATTCTTGCTTTCCTGGGATTTTTTTTTCATCATACCAGTCCATCACTTAAAACTTAACCAAATTTATTCAAAAAACTAACATCATATGAATTCGAACTTCAGAAATTTTAGTTTAACTTAAGTTTTAAAATTTGAAAATATCATTGGCTTATCCTTGCTTTTCAATAAATCACGTTTCATTTCAATTATATATCATCTTGGTTTTCTTTGGATCATTAATTTAACTTGATTTAGATTCTATTTCATTTAATTTATATGATCGTCAAGGCATCCCTTGGATCAATCAGAAAAACTTTGTTCTTCCCACCTGATAATTTAAAGCATCAAACGACCTCAAACGTCGATTCTTTTTCCAACCCTTATAAAGAAACCAGGACCAATAGAAATTTTTGAAAACTAACCATTTTAGCTAAGATAAACAATGAAGAACTTCGTTTACTCATCCTTCACTTGAGCCCTTCCTCTTAGATTTCCCGGGCTAAAACCCTTAAAATATTAGTAAGTTCTAAAAGAGTATCTAACGATGTACTTGTGTTCTAAGTATACCTGAACCTTGTGGATTGTTTTACTATTCTCCATTCCTTGATCATAAAGCAAACCCCTTAGTGAGATTAAGTAAGTTCAGCATATATTAAAACCTAGTCAAGAGAGGGTAAACAATCATTCTCGATATACTCTCTATGCAACCCGTCAACCTCGACAACTCGAAAATCTATGCCCCAAGTTACGATAACCACACAAAAACCGTAAGGACTATCAGTTTAGGAAATTAAAAACTCTAACCCTCAAATATTGCATCCATCATCCTAAACCTTATGTCAAAAGATAACTTAGGCAGTAAACAAACAATCATATCACACAATTGTTTATTTAAAATCAAAAGATATGATCTTGTTATCACATTGCATAGACAAACAAGCGGATATATCAGATCAAAAAGACAAACAAGAAAAAGACGAAAAGAGCAAAACAAAAACATTCTTTTTAAACAAAGATTTTCAAGAGCAAGTAACGCAGTTTCGGAATCAGATACAACTATAATACAAAAACTTCCAGACCTAAAAGACTCAATAGATAAAAACAGCCCAAAAAAAAACAAAAGTATTTTTCTGATTCAGAATTCACAACACCATTGTCGATAAAAGGTGAACGCAGAAAAAAAATCAAATATTCAAAAACCAGTACGACTATTTAATTGGAATCAACCAATAGGACATATTGAAAGCTACACATTAACAGTACTAAGATACAAAAAAAGATTCAATATGATAAAAAATTTGACAATGACGCTATACTCCTTTTTGTCATCCTTCCACAAATGATCCCGCTCAAGGTCAAGTACATTTTTGTCACAACCTAATAGCAAGTTTGTTCGATAAAGGAAGCAGTCCACGCAAACAAGAACTTCGCGAAATAAGAATTAAAAGACACATTTTTGATCAATATATTAAAAGTATATGTAAATCCCTAGCGAAATTATACCCCTTCAACCAAACCAAACAATACATCAAACACAAACAGAAGACATAGATAAAGAATTCTCAAAAGTCTTCACAGAGTACATGAAAAGCGTTCAAATTCGAAATCCTCAAAGAACAAATTCAATTTTTACAAACGATGTTTTCTCTATTATTTATACTGATTTATCTATACTAGAAACAAAAGAAACACAAAATGAATCACCACTTCGAAAACACCGACACAACTGTAAGACAAGAATTTTATCTTTTCTCAAAATTCTTAGATTCAATCAGTGGAAACTTCACTGATTGAATCTGACAAATCACAAAATAAGAAAAAAGATTTAAAACGAAAACTAGCGTGGTTTATAATTGATTATTTTGTTCACAGTGTAGATTTTATTTCAACATCAAGAAAAAAAATTCCTTCAGGTTTTTGATTAGACGATTAAACTATACTAGCCGATCAAACAGATTATGTTCGGGACCCTGAATGGTCTCATCCTTCATTTATTAATATGACAACAGATATATCAAGTGCAGCAGTTATCACTATTTCTGTACTCAAAAAGTATCTAAGAGTTACTCCACCTACTTTTGATGCAACACCCCCAAAATCCAACGAAATTTTCACTAATAGAACATGAAATAATAAATTGAACTCCACATTCGTCAACACACAAGAATCCCATGATGGAGAAAGAAACCTTATCACATTTCAAGCCTACAACAACACAACAAAGCATTTCTCCAATTCATCCTACACTCATTGCACCACATAAAACAATTACTCGATTTCCACAGAAAACTATCCAACCAACAAGAAAAGTATGTTACCCCAAAATGTTCACAATTGCATTACCAAACATATAGACAAACAAGAAAACGCGACAAACAAATAAACAAAAAACTTCAAATAGAACTAATTTTTCTGAACATAATTACGATTAATTTTTGCTAAACCCTCCTATATAAGCAATCAGAATCAACCACAAGAAGAAGGTTACAACCAACAGATACCACAACAAGATCCCCACTCAATAATGTTTAATGAGCAATAACGAATTACAACAGACCATAGCAAAAATTTTCCCTTTTTTCAACGAAATAAAAAAATAACCAACAAACAATTCACGAGAAATCAATCACAATCTTCAAAAATGAGGAGTGTTTTAATCAACACCAACAACCTTTCAATAATAATCCTCGAAACAATAACTGGGATATTGATCAAACAGATCCAATTTATCAACCACGTCTTTTTGAATCTAATACACGAAGTGAACAAACACGACAATCAAGACAACCCGTTACTCCAAGACAAAATTCAGCATTGTACAATAATACTTTCCAATCACCAAATCCTATGCATACACAAAATTACTAACCAAACCAAGTGAATTATGAAATCCCATCATCATTTTATTTACAATAACACGAAATCACAAAAAAAAAACAATTTAGAATTTTTTCTCAAATACCAAATGCAACAGAATCACTCCAAATGACTATGAATCCATACCTTATGGTTGGATCATCTATATCATCAAATAAATCACTAATGGTATTGACAGGAAAAGACCCTGGATACTCAGTAGAAGACTATTTAAATGTAGTCACAGCTAATTTAATTTGAAATATAGGACCTGAACCAGTAAACACACCACTCCATCAAATCTGGATACATAGACATACAGCTCGAATCCAAACCCCACTTGATGGCGCAGCTCACAAACGGTTTTCAGTTCTAGCTATAGACATCAAATCAGACTGGAAAATATTCACACAAAAATGCGCACAAATGTTCGACTCTGAAAGAAAAAAACAACATCAAAGAGTTCTATGCAATGAAATTCGTAAACTCCTTAACGAGACAATCAAACAACTCGCAGTTAGAATTGAAACATTAGTAAGAAAAGCATATTCTCCTAATACGCATTACTACAAAAACACGAAAATGACAGAAGTTTCAATGATGACTCTAACATCACAACTAGATTGCAATAAAAAAGAGAGCATCACATCCATCATCAAATCGAGAACCCGACAAAGACTTGTCGAAAGTAGTAGGAAAACTAGAGCAAGCTGAAATCACAATGAAATTTGAAGAAACAGAAAATTTAACATTACCATATGTAAACAACAATCAGAAGACGACTTCACAAATAACTAATATTGGTGACTGGAACAATGAGTTAGCAGAAAAAAATCACTCAAATATTAATTAACTACAAAAAAAAACCCAAAAATGTTCTATTCAGAACGAAATACACAACATCAAAGACTATTCTGTAATGAAATCCGTAGACTCCCTAACGAAACAAATAAACCAGTTGCAGTAAGAATAGAAACAATGGTAAAAAAAAGCATATTTACTTAATACAAATGATTATAAAAATATGAAAACGACAGAAGTCTTAATCTTCACTTTAACACCACAACTATAAAAAAAGCACTAGCAAAGAGAACATCACATCCATCGTCGTTTCGAGAACCTGATATAGACTTCCGAAAACTAGTTGACAAACTAGAACAAGCTGAAATCACAATGAAATCGGAAGAAACAGAAAATTTAAATTTACAGTATGTAAATAAAATCCATACAAGCCTTTCACAAAAGAATAACAAACAAGATTCTGACACTGAACTGGCTACATATCTACGAGAAAAATTCAATTTTTAAAGGTAAACCATCAGTCAAAATATGGTGCAAATTTTGTCGTAGAAATGCACTTAGCATTGCTGAATGCAGACAAAACAACAGGATAACCAAAACAAACCACAGAAACATAGAGAACCAAATAAATCACTTTTAGACAGCTACAATATTTCTAGACAACAATCACCTTAACGAAAAAATTTTCACAGAAGAACACCAAAAGGAAAAAATTCACAAAAAAATTTGCAAAACAGATATAGCAGATCGAATGGTCAAAACAATCAATACCGGAAAAAATAATCAAGATCAAACTCAAACAAAAGCAATTGCTCAATTCATAACGGAAGTTGTTCCTATTCAAACTCTTGGAACAGATGCTAATTAAATGATCGTTCAAGAAACTAATCATATAATCGAAATCGAAAATGTTCAAACAATAGAAATCGACATTATTCAAATAATAGATCACAGAACTACTGCAACAATAGACCAAATTATAAGCATAGTAATAATAGATTCCGTGATAACTCCAGTAATCGAAACAACAACTACCCAAACAGACAGAGAAACTACTCTCAGTCACCACATAGAACTAACACTCAATATAATTATTCACACCAAAACTATAGAAGTAGTACATCAAAGACAAAATAATTAAGTACAATCAACCAAAGAACTCAACCACACTCTCCCGGTTTTGTCATTACAGAAAAATTAGAATTAAAATTAAACCAGATACATTGCGAAACCACAGATGACGGAAGCGAAACAGAAAATAAGCAGAAACGTGTTTCAAATTGAAAACGAATACGAAAAACCAATCGATTCAATTTATTATCAATTTAATTATAAAGCATATCTAATCTCAAAAAGACCAACAATAGCCAAAATCAAACAGATTACTCTCCACAGGGTATTAAAAACAGTTCAAACACGAATCAAATATATCAAAATACGACATATAAAATACAACCGCCTATAGACAAAATATGGAAAATTCCACTTCTCTTAATAAGTACAAAGAGTGAAAATTTTCAACCACCAGACCTTGAAATTGATTTCCTAAAGGATTCAGGAGCAAAACCAAAGGTTATGAACATCCTCACATGGAATGAAATCCAAAATCTACATCAAAGACTATCACCTTCGAAAACTTCAAGTCAAATAACCACAGCACAAGGATCAAGTCTTACAAACTATATAAAAAATTCAATTATACTTTGTTTCAACCCGAACTTTGGAACGAAATAAACTTTCAAATAAATATCTCAAATAATTGTTCCATATCACATATATAAAACACAATATCGTTGGAAAACCGTTCTTTACAAAATATCTTCCCACTATTAACATTTTAAATAGCAAAGTACGTATAAAAGACAAGTACACAAGAATAAATAATACATCCCTAACATTGTTTCAAAGACTGAATAAAAAAACACCATTTTTCAAAATGTTCCCTATATACAGTCAACCTTTCAAACACCTGAAACCATTATCAGAAAAGTATACAACTCTTCTTTAAATCCAGTACATCAATATAATATTGATCGAAATAAACAACAGCTAAACAACAACTAGCGAAATAATCTCATCCTTTATATATACAAAAGATACAAATTCAGAAATCATAACTTTACGAGTATACAACAATTCTTCATTCGGGACTTCTAGGATATTGCGAAACAAATGCAACAATTTATCCAACCGAAGAAGGAGCATTTAGAGTAAATAACATTTTACACTACTAGGCATTTGTCAATCGACATTTCTTAAAGAAGAATTATCCGTTAACAATAGAAAAAACGGCTCTAAATGAAATACAGACTATTTCACAAAAACACCTTATTTTAAGCCAACATTTCAAATTTCGAAATCCACAAGTGAACATCAAAATTTCTCATAATACAGCTTTCTCAAATTAATCAAAAAGATTTCGATCAATTAGCAGAACTATTACTAAAAATCCCAACGGTTACTGCTACATCTAAATTTGATTTTGGGAGAAGTAAACTCACCATTACACCTACCTTTTAAACCTGGCGCAGTTTTCAAAAAATAACGAAAATGTACAGTACCAATTCACCTCCAAGACAAAGTAAATAGATCATTAGGCGTTCTGGAACAATATGAAATTATCTCACCAGTAAATAAAGAAGAACAACAAAAAGGAAATACCTTCATAAACATTGTTCTCATTCTCGCTAAAGGCGAATCACAAAAAAATAATTGTTTTGGACGCAAGATATCTCAATTCACTATTTGATGAATCTAAATGAAATTGGCCCATAGAATCAATCCAAGTAATACTCACTAAGATAATTGGACAGTATTATACAACAGCTGATATGAACAGCGCATATAATCAAATGCCATTAGATGAACAATCACGACGCCTAACACAATTCGTTATCGAAAACCAAAAATCCAAACTTATAAGACTTTTTCATGGAGTTTGCATAGGAGCCGCAGCTTTTTCAGCCTTTACTAGAAAAACTTTTTGAACATTCATTCTTAGTAAAAATGTTATCACATATCTATTTTTTTATACAATCACAAACGAAACACGAAATGTTTATAAGATTAGATAAAAATCAACAGAACCTACTTAAAAAAACTTGAAGGCAGCCCCAAAAAAAATCACTTTTCTGTCTCATCTGTGTGAAATTCCTGGGGCATATTAATGAAAGTAGCACAATCATTCCATTAAAAATGCGAATAGATGGTAAATTGAAACTCCAACTCAGATCAAAAACAAAGAATCCAAGATATTTTTGGAACGTTAATTGTTTTAGATAAAAGTATCTATAAACGCAACAGTATCTAAGACCGTTTGATAAAATTCTTAGAAAACAAAAGATTTTTGAATGAACATTGGAACACCGAAAACGATTTGAAAAAATAAAAACATTCCTCACAGAACAAATATCAAACACGATCCCATATCCATATCAACCATTTTATGCTATGTGTTACGCTTCAAAAATTGGAATTGGCGCAGCACTTTTTTAATCACAAAAAAAACACAAACAAAACGAATCATGTCTCATCAAAGTCAAGACTATTTGCACAAACAGAATTTAAACTCTCTCCAATTTTGAGAGAATGTACAGCCATAATTTCTACTCTCACAGAAATTGACTTTTTTATCGTTGGGTCAAAAACCCAACAGTTTTATTTACAGATCACAAACCTATAGTTTTTCTACTTACAAAAAAGTCAAACCCAAACCATAGAGATTTTGATTTCAACTTATCTTAATGAAGTTTCCAAACCTACATATAATTTGAACCGCAGGAAAAAAACCTTGCATTACAAGACACACTTAGTCAAAACACACCACCTGAACTCATAACAAGAAAAACCATCGTACAAACACCACAAAATATATAAAAAAATTTCTTGCAAAAGACAAAACATCACGACGATTGGAATCCCGACAAAACACAAATAAATAACTTAGAACATTTTTCAATATACCTTGATTGCCAAGATAATCATTGCGAGGTAGATCTATTTTGAAAGTCTACATTTAAACCAATACCATATTCAGCATTGATCAAAAACAACACACAACAAAAATCACCGAAACCAAGGTTATACAGGAGAATCTTTTTCCCTTTAACAGAAAAATAAAAACCTAACTGATAGCGTAAATTTACCAGGACCCCCAGATTTAAATTCATATTACACTGTATATAAAATTTTTAATTTACAAGACCCCTCAGACAAAACGCATTTCTCAAAAATCGAAATTAAAAACATTTTTCTACCAATTACAGAAAAAATAACACTAGAATTATTACAAAAAACCAAAAACTTGGACACTGTAAATAGACAAAATAAATCCTGGCATTAAAATAAAATAAAACCTATAAAACCAAGTCCACACCAAAAACAATTGTCAGAAAAACAGGACTGTAAAGAACAAGGTCTATATTTCAATCACAGAATATCATATGACACAAAAAGCCCTTTTTTTGCCTCCTGAGAAGGAAATTTATATATAAAGGTATTAGTTGATGCTTATACCCAACATGTAGCAATCAACCCTGTACCTCATTGTAATGCTTATTTTGCAAACATTGGATAGCCAAATTCGGATTACCAGGAATCCTTGTCACAGTGGATGGCGTTGAATTCTTAAATAGTGAAGTCATCATTTTATGCCCTCTTTTTAACATTAAACATAAACCTCTACATTAAACAAATGAGGGTTTAGTCGAAGGTATGAACCGTTCTCTACAGGAATATCTTAGATGTATCACAAATGGAAAAGATAATAAATACACCGAACGGTCAACCGACGATTCCACCTTGCCTATAATTCACAAATAACAACAACTCTAGTACTATCACCATTGGAAATGATTTTCAATCAAAAACCACGGAAACCAATAACATTCCTCAAACTCTTCAAAAATGCACAGGGTTAATGTCAACCTACTAAAGATTCAATCTGATATAACCTACCATTACATACACACGATGAAGATCAATTTCATCATCCACAAATCCTAAATTTAGCCTCAGAAATACATACAGAATGGAGTCTAAACCCAGGTAAAAACACAACAAAATTTATCAAAAAAAACAAATATTCAATCACAAATAATTTCACGTTTCACGTTAGCCGTTCCGAACCCCTTATACCTCTCTAGTAATAGTAGTAGAAGAGTGAGGGAGAGTGGGGGGGGGGGGGAGGTGGCGGACCCTTATGTATAAAGATAGGGAATAGAGCATCCGGTCCGCCAGCTATGTATTAAGATTGGGTATATAGTCTACAATGTATTAAGATAGGGAATACCAATGGTGAGGTTTTATGGTTTGTGTGATGGTAAGATAATGTTAAGAAAAACGTAATTTTTTGGTTTTTGTGCGAAAATGTCTAATTTTTTAAACAAAAATCTGGGCGCGCGTTACCTAATTGGGAACAATAAATTGTTAATTACGTGTAGAATTAAGATTATGTATTTAGTTTTTTTTGGTGCATGGTGAGTCAATGGTAAGAGTTTTTGTGCAAAAACTTGGAATTTTTATCAAAAAATTTTTTCGAAAAAATTCAAAACACGATAAGATTTTGTTTAATTTGATCTAATAAAAATTTATTAGATACTTTTACTTTCTACCTATCTGAATCTATTCTGAACCTACAGAGACATCCAAAAAAGTCAAGTTTTTTGAGAAAAAAAGTTTTAATTACAAAGAAAGTATATAAATCACTGCTTCGTATAATCATTTAACCACAAGTTTACAGTTACTTAATCAATACTGAATTGAATGCTATTACACCATCAATTATTTACAAGTTCAAAGGTTTTGTGTGTATTCCGTCGTCCTGAACTTGTCTTTTAGGGTAAAAGTAGCTCAATCCCTTCTTTGTTTGCTCGTATGTAGCAACCATATGATTAATGGTTCTAAATCCTCTGTTTGTTGAAGTCAAGTTGATTGCTTCGTCGAGTACTTTCCTGTATTTTTCCATAGGTCCATCACCGGATTCCTCTAGAATTCTTTTATTCAATCCTTTGCTGCTAAACTTCATTTTGTCTGATTTGTTGTCATAGCAACAATAAGTCTTGCTGCATAAACATAGCATCTCCGTACACCTAAATTCTTCTTTGAACAGACCAGGCTCTCGTTTATCGTGTTTCTTGTGAACGCTACATAATGTTCGTGGAAAAAAGTTTGTTTTTGAATCTGCTCTGAATGAATCTCTGCAATCTTTTTCTCTCAATTTTTCCCAGTCAGCTTTTTTCTCCGGACAAATACAATCATACAAATTTTCCTCAGCAAGAGCTGAATACAGCGAGCCCGTGTCCATTTCTAATTCCTCAAACTTATTTACATCACAAAATTTGTCAAAAAAATTGTAGTAAAGCTCAAGCATTCTCAGCTTTGCATACTGCAGAATGAAAAATCCGACTATTATGGGTTCTTTGTGCTCAATTGTTGACTTTAGTAACTCAATCTTGTACAAGTCTTTCTGAACAGTGTTCAATCGTTTGAAGAGAGGTTCATTAATTGCTTTGTGTGTTTTCTCATCATTCAAATACTTTGTGATCGTTTAATGAAAGTAGCACAATCATTCCATTAAAAATGCGAATAGATGGTAAATTGAAACTCCAAATCAGATCAAAAACAAAGAATCCAAGATATTTTTGGAACATTAATTGTTTTAGATAAAAGTATCTATAAACGCAACAGTATCTAAGACCGTTTGATAAAATTCTTAGAAAACAAAAGATTTTTGAATGAACATTGGAACACCGAAAACGATTTGAAAAAATAAAAACATTCCTCACAGAACAAATATCAAACACGATCCCATATCCATATCAACCATTTTATGCTATGTGTTACGCTTCAAAAATTGGAATTGGCGCAGCACTTTTTTAATCACAAAAAAAACACAAACAAAACGAATCATGTCTCATCAAAGTCAAGACTATTTGCACAAACAGAATTTAAACTCTCTCCAATTTTGAGAGAATGTACAGCCATAATTTCTACTCTCACAGAAATTGACTTTTTTATCGTTGGGTCAAAACACCCAACAGTTTTATTTACAGATCACAAACCTATAGTTTTTCTACTTACAAAAAAGTCAAACCCAAACCATAGAGATTTTGATTTCAACTTATCTTAATGAAGTTTCCAAACCTACATATAATTTGAACCGCAGGAAAAAAACCTTGCATTACAAGACACACTTAGTCAAAACACACCACCTGAACTCATAACAAGAAAAACCATCGTACAAATACCACAAAATATATAAAAAAATTTCTTGCAAAAGACAAAACATCACGACGATTGGAATCCCGACAAAACACAAATAAATAACTTAGAACATTTTTCAATATACCTTGATTGCCAAGATAATCATTGCGAGGTAGATCTATTTTGAAAGTCTACATTTAAACCAATACCATATTCAGCATTGATCAAAAACAACACACAACAAAAATCACCGAAACCAAGGTTATACAGGAGAATCTTTTTCCCTTTAACAGAAAAATAAAAACCTAACTGATAGCGTAAATTTACCAGGACCCCCAGATTTAAATTCATATTACACTGTATATAAAATTTTTAATTTACAAGACCCCTCAGACAAAACGCATTTCTCAAAAATCGAAATTAAAAACATTTTTCTACCAATTACAGAAAAAATAACACTAGAATTATTACAAAAAACCAAAAACTTGGACACTGTAAATAGACAAAATAAATCCTGGCATTAAAATAAAATAAAACCTATAAAACCAAGTCCACACCAAAAACAATTGTCAGAAAAACAGGACTGTAAAGAACAAGGTCTATATTTCAATCACAGAATATCATATGACACAAAAAGCCCTTTTTTTGCCTCCTGAGAAGGAAATTTATATATAAAGGTATTAGTTGATGCTTATACCCAACATGTAGCAATCAACCCTGTACCTCATTGTAATGCTTATTTTGCAAACATTGGATAGCCAAATTCGGATTACCAGGAATCCTTGTCACAGTGGATGGCGTTGAATTCTTAAATAGTGAAGTCATCATTTTATGCCCTCTTTTTAACATTAAACATAAACCTCTACATTAAACAAATGAGGGTTTAGTCGAAGGTATGAACCGTTCTCTACAGGAATATCTTAGATGTATCACAAATGGAAAAGATAATAAATACACCGAACGGTCAACCGACGATTCCACCTTGCCTATAATTCACAAATAACAACAACTCTAGTACTATCACCATTGGAAATGATTTTCAATCAAAAACCACGGAAACCAATTAAATTCCTCAAACTCTTCAAAAATGCACAGGGTTAATGTCAACCTACTAAAGATTCAATCTGATATAACCTACCATTACATACACACGATGAAGATCAATTTCATCATCCACAAATCCTAAATTTAGCTTCAGAAATACATACAGAATGGAGTCTAAACCCAAGTAAAAACACAACAAAATTTATCAAAAAAGACAAATATTCAATCACAAATAATTTCACGTTTCACGTTAGCCACCAAAATAAAAACCGGAACGTATGTTTTAGTCCCAAATTTTATAAAACAAAAAGGAGTATCTAAAAAATTGCAACCTAGCCGAGAAGTACGTATCAAATAATTAAAAAGACCCACTGATGTTACATATAAACTTTTTGATTCTAACAAGAAAGAAACAGATCAACTTAGAAACAATTTTTTACCATTTTACCCAAAAGAACACGCCCTTTGCGAATACAATTATAGTCTTTTACAGGACTAAACATTGTACAAAAACCCTCAGAAAAAAATGACCAACAGAAAAGTCAAATTAAAATAATTCATCAATTTTGCCAAAAACAAATGATAACCAAATAATTGAAACCACTCCACAAGAAGTTACCGGAATTAACTTGCAAACTAGAAGTAAAAATTTTACCACAAGAAACGGAAGTAAAACCACAACAACGCAAATCATCACGACTCCGAAGTCAACCAACAAAAACTAATAAACTTTTTTTTCCAAAACCTAAAATATTGAAGAAAATTGAATTTCAAAAACCCCTTAATTATTTGAAATGCATTCATTAAACTCAGATCATTACGATTTATATCAATTTTTGTCTCAATAATTCGTTTTAATCCTTCAACAACTATTTCAAATTTCAACCAATCATTTAGAAACATCTTCCCATTTTGACACCACTTCATTGGCCGACTAATTGCTAATTTCAATTAGACATGAAACTAACTAAAAGACATACAGGTCAAAAGTAAGCAATACGCTCATATTTGACAAATTAAATAAACATAAAACAAATGTGACAACCCTCACCTATCACCCGGTACAAAAACCAAAAATTATGTCTCAGCTTTTACCCCACATTTTCCCCAAGGAAAAATATTGAATAATCCTAAAGAAAAAATCCGATATGATCAATTAGGCTAAAGTCGATACAGTTTCAAAAACTGCTAACCATCCAATAAATAAAAACTAAACTACGTAGCTTATTCCTAAACCTCCAGATTTTTCATCACCAAAATTAGCCCAAACCCAACCTTTTTGTCAAAAGTCAATTAACAACCCGAGCACACTCGATTTTCAACTCAAAAAATAAAAAATATTTTGACGAGACAAATCATATTTCAAATACTTTATTCTCGACCATTTCAATTTTTTAAAATAATAATTTCAAAATTTTTTTCAATTCTTACGATATTTTCTCATCCTTGCATTTTATCATAGACGCTTTAGTAATACCATAGGCACTTTTTCATAGACATTTTACTAATAGCACTTCTCCTTATTATAATTTTTTGCAGCTTCTTTGAAATTTTCTACTCCCTCATAAAAACTTACTATAACTTCTCAAAACTCCTTGAACACCTACTCAGGTACGAAATGTCAACAACTATTTAAGTATTAAGTCATCTTTCTTCCTTTTGTTTTTTTTTCTCACATTTCTAGTTTCCCTATTTTTGACAATTTGTAAATGCATAAAAAAGGCAATAATCTTTTTTGCACCAGCAACAATCCTCCTAATCATTTTTATCGAAGAATACTGTAAGCAACAAAGTTTAATTAACAAAAAGAAGCATAGTCAAAATATTCCAAAGTTGCTAATCAACAACCAATTCAACAATCACCAGCGACCACTACAACCCAAGACTATCCAACAACACCAACATCTAGTCAAACAAATCAATCACAATCATCTATACGCATTTCATTTCAAGACAATCCCTATACATTCGAAGAAAGACACGCATAACTATCTGAACCTATGATACCAGAAATCCGCCACGTACCTCTAAGTGAACCACAAAACTAACCAACGTATAACACCTACTCTTCCCTCCAACAAGAACTTAAAAGAACTAAACATCCAAGCCACAACCAAAATCAAACATCTAAAAAAGATAGACTTATTATCCATCCCAGAAGAAATCGAAAGTTTGTTCATTTTAAATTACCATCATCACCATCTCCGAACCCCTTATACCTCTCTAGTAATAGTAGTAGAAGAGTGAGGGAGAGTGGGGGGGGAGGTGGCGGACCCTTATGTATTAAGATAGTGAATAGAGCATCCGGTCCGCCAGCTATGTATTAAGATTGGGTATATAGTCTACAATGTATTAAGATAGGGAATACCAATGGTGAGGTTTTATGGTTTGTGTGATGGTAAGATAATGTTAAGAAAAACGTAATTTTTTGGTTTTTGTGCGAAAATGTCTAATTTTTTAAACAAAAATCTGGGCGCGCGTTACCTAATTGGGAACAATAAATTGTTAATTACGTGTAGAATTAAGATTATGTATTTAGTTTTTTTTGGTGCATGGTGAGTCAATGGTAAGAGTTTTTGTGCAAAAACTTGGAATTTTTATCAAAAAATTTTTTCGAAAAAATTCAAAACACGATAAGATTTTGTTTAATTTGATCTAATAAAAATTTATTAGATACTTTTACTTTCTACCTATCTGAATCTATTCTGAACCTACAGAGACATCCAAAAAAGTCAAGTTTTTTGAGAAAAAAAGTTTTAATTACAAAGAAAGTATATAAATCACTGCTTCGTATAATCATTTAACCACAAGTTTACAGTTACTTAATCAATACTGAATTGAATGCTATTACACCATCAATTATTTACAAGTTCAAAGGTTTTGTGTGTATTCCGTCGTCCTGAACTTGTCTTTTAGGGTAAAAGTAGCTCAATCCCTTCTTTGTTTGCTCGTATGTAGCAACCATATGATTAATGGTTCTAAATCCTCTGTTTGTTGATTGCTTCGTCGAGTACTTTCCTGTATTTTTCCATAGGTCCATCACCGGATTCCTCTAGAATTCTTTTATTCAATCCTTTGCTGCTAAACTTCATTTTGTCTGATTTGTTGTCATAGCAACAATAAGTCTTGCTGCATAAACATAGCATCTCCGTACACCTAAATTCTTCTTTGAACAGACCAGGCTCTCGTTTATCGTGTTTCTTGTGAACGCTACATAATGTTCGTGGAAAAAAGTTTGTTTTTGAATCTGCTCTGAATGAATCTCTGCAATCTTTTTCTCTCAAATTTTCCCAGTCAGCTTTTTTCTCCGGACAAATACAATCATACAAATTTTCCTCAGCAAGAGCTAAATACAGCGAGCCCGTGTCCATTTCTAATTCCTCAAACTTATTTACATCACAAAATTTGTCAAAAAAATTGTTGTAAAGCTCAAGCATTCTCAGCTTTGCATACTGCAGAATGAAAAATCCGACTATTATGGGTTCTTTGTGCTCAATTGTTGACTTTAGTAACTCAATCTTGTACAAGTCTTTCTGAACAGTGTTCAATCGTTTGAAGAGAGGTTCATTAATTGCTTTGTGTGTTTTCTCATCATTCAAATACTTTGTGATCGTATGTCTCGATCTGTCCATTATCTGGTAACCGTAGGATGAATTACCTAAAAGCTTCATAGTCTCTGCAACAACACCGGATAAAGGGTTCTCATCTCCTTCCCTTCTAGCATCAACAACCGACTGAACAAACTTGTTGAAGCATTTTCGAGGGAGATACTGTACAAAGCGGTAAACTTTTGTACACTGTAAGCCAAGTTCCATGTAGAAATTGAAAAGAGGAGTAATGATGGAACCATTTTCTAGTTTGAAACTAGATATTAGCATACGCTGGGGATGCTTCAGAAGATCATTTTCAATGGCATAATTTTGCATATATTCCCCAATGTCATTTCTTCCAACATCAGTGTTTTTAAAAATTGGAGGAAAATTAGAAAATTTTGCTTTCAGTTCGTCTGGAACAACTAAGTCGCACTGAATATAGCCATAAAGAGATCCATCTCTTATTTTTTCCAATAAAGAATCAGTAGAGAGAGGTCTTTTGTAGGGAAAGTTGGATCGGATATGATTTTTTACTTTTTCGTTCGTTTTGAAGTTTTGCCACCACTCACATTCCCACATCTCTTCGATTTTGTATCCTTTTTCGCGAATATATTCACGTCTCAAGTCATCCATCTCTCTCCTTTTGTTTCCTCTCTCAATATCTTCATCGCTAAGTGAGGGACGAGTCTCCTGGCAAGGACAAAAATGGTAATAGCATCCCATTGCTTCAAACACTGTTTTGCAGTGATTGCAATATCCAACAACATTGAAACAGTCAATTTTCTTTTGATTTCCAGATGTGTGGAAGCTCTCAATTCTACATTCTGGTCTGGTTTCTTGGTAGTAAGACATGACCATGTTCTCAAAATTGCGAGATCGGTTATGTCTAGCTTTGAATTTTCGCATATCGGAATCAAACTCCCATCTTGTGTACAATCCTGTTGGCATGTTTTGACACATTGAATAGGGATAGAGCTGGCTCGCATCAATTCCAACAATTGATTTGCAGACATTTGAAGAATCCCGGATAAAGGTTTCATCCACAACAGCTTTTCGAGTAAACACAATTGATGGTCCACCCGTCATATCCTCTCTAATTTTCTCGCACAAATATCTATCACTTTCGCAAAAAGGGTAGAAGTTTTCATTGGTTGATATGTGAAGAAAAATATTTGCCAGATTTGGAAGAGTACATCCAAGTTTTAACATATCAATTTCTTTCTGATGATAAAACTGAACCATTTTTTGCATTGCTTCAAGGGTTGGAACAACATCTTTGTTGTTGTACCACTGCAAAAAATCTTTAAATGTAGTCATTCCATGTTTCTGCCAAATCTCCTGTAAATATTTGTAATTATCCCATCCAGATGCAGGTACTGACCTGATTTGAAGTTTCTTTAGTGCTTGCTGCTCATCAAGTCCACTTGACTTCAGGTTCTGGTAATCTTTAAAGTCTTTATCAAGAGGGTTGTTGTTTCTCAGTTTACTGAAAAAGGCTTCGTATGGAGGTAATTCTTCACTCTCGAGCTTGTCTGGACTGTCAAACCACTCATAAGGGAAAAACCCTTTTGTCTCACTGGCTTTGTAAGCTTTAAGAAAGCAGTCTAGAGATGTTGCTCCACCCAAAAATTTCATGATATCAAGAAACTGTATATCTCCAAACTTGAAGGATATGAAATCGTTAGCCTTTTTGATAACCATAGGTTCAGCTTCTTTATCATTGATTAAGTAGGGAATCAGATAGCTCTTGATCAATTTCAGATCATATCTTCCACTGTTAAACCCAAACACAGGTAACGTGTTAACATACCTCTCCAGATTTTGTTTCAAATCAATCAGCTGATTTTTCTGCATTCTCAAAAACTGAGTTGACATATCAGTTTTCTCTGTATCTTCTATACATTTATCTTCGTATTCAAAGTTTTCAGTTGGAAGATTTCGACATCTTTCATTCACTTCTTGGAAAATTTTCGACATCCGCTCATTCACTACTCTTTCAACATCTTGAAATTTAGTTCTCATTTCGAGCTTAATTTTCTCAGCCAAAAGTTCGAGTTTGATTACAAAATCGATAATAAGCTTTTGCGGATCCTTGTTATAAAGAAAAATTGGTTCATCTATCAGGTTCGAGGATATTGATACAGAAATTGGAACGTGTTTTCCAATCCAAGTTGTTGTTTGGGTAGCTTTCAGTTCATCTGATGGAACACATATCGACTCAAAATCGAAAATGGCTAGATTGTTGAATAGTGTGTTATCTTTCGAAACTGGGATACTGAAACCTTCCACTTTTTCAAATAGCGTTTCTCGAAGTGTATATACATTCTTTGGATAAATGTGTCGCACTCTATCTTTACAAGACATAAGATGTCTGTTGAAGTTGTCTGATCTGTTGAAGAAACAGTCACAGCTAGGACATCAAAAACACTTGAAGAAGGAATCAATATCATTCGTGTGAATGATATGGTTGTTGAATCTTAGCAATTTCACGGTTTTTTCAAATTTTCAAGTCTTCCATCTTGTTCAAGTCTGCCACCGTATCACTGGGTTTCCGTTGTTTTACTCCATGTTCCTTTCTCCGATGTTGTTGGAGAGAGTAGTAACTGGGGAACTCTTGTTCACAAGAAGAACAAACCGTCGACTGCTTCGAACTTGGTTGAGCATGCTTCTTAGCCATATGATAGCTCATTTCTTGTTGATTGTAAGTGTAATACTTACATTCAGGACAAGAAACAACTCCTTTAGCACATCTTTTTTGATGTCTCGCATTATCAGCTCTCCTGTATTCCTGACCACATTCCTCACATTTGACTTTCTCGTTTCGGTTAAGGGCAGGCATTATCTAAAAAAATTGGACCTTTTAAATGTTCCAAATTTAAAAACTTAAAGTACCAATCGAATGAAAATACTAACTTTTCGTGAAGTAACGAAATGTAAAATTTGAAGTAAAATTCAATTGACTGTTTCTGATTGGCAAGCAAAATGAATGATTTAACCCAACAAAATAAGTGTATTTATACTATCAATGACGCCTACGCAATAATCCTTTTACGGTAATGACGTCAATCTTTGAATAGAAGTGACATCACAGCCTACGCAATTTTCTTTTTATGGTAATGACGTCATTCCATGAATAGAAGTGACGTCAACACCCACGCAATTTTCCTTTTATGGTAATGACGTCATTCCTTTGAAAGTTCTAGAATTTTCCAGAAAAATTTTCAACCAATCAGAACTAAGCAGTTTCTAGTCATAACTTTGGATCCAAAATATTCATTTTTGAAGAATGTCAATTAAAAAGCATTTGAACTTTCTCGAGTTACTCTACAAGAAAAAAGAAAATATTCCGTGTGATTTCCTTATTGATGAAGTAGATGTAGATTCTTACTTTTTTCACAATTTTTTGCACGTTTATGTTGTCCAAAATAGAGTTCTCCGGCTAAGTAAAGGTCTCTTTAGAGAAACGTACTCAATCAAAGAAATTGTTTTTGATCCACATATTGCGTATCAAAGCTATAAACTTACAGTTGAGTTACACTTGACTAGAAAATTTTTTTTATTTATTTTAGAAAATTTGAAGTTAATAAAAAAATCGTACGATAAAATTTCAAAGACTCTTTTTATTCCATATCCAACTCCCAAATTTGTTAAAACTCCCCAGCAAAGTTTTTTATTCCTCCATTTTTTTAAAGATTTTCAAAGTTCAAAATCTTGCATGATCAGGTTTGGTATTAGATTTCCAGAGATTTGCTTTGAAAAATTCATCAACTTTGAGTTATTGTCTCAAATCTACATCAAAATCAAAGAGCTTGATTATCTGCTGAAAAATCAGCAATTTCTTATCGATTATATACAACAAATTTAGTTAACTTGATGAGAAGACTTGCAGAGATGCTACTTTTATTAATTTTTCTTCCTTCGTTACTTATATCAGCAATATTTCTTATTTTTACAGCAAACAACTTTTGGTCATTTATTTTTGCGATTGCTTTTGTGTACATTTTTACTTATTTGGAAGACTTAAGTCCTTAAAAGGATCCTCTGATTGGATCCAACAACTTGAACAAAAATGAACATTTTTGTGATTGGAAACGACAATGTGTAAAATGGAGCTTTGTTTCCAATTGGACACGAGTTTTCTATAAGAATTCCATAAAAGGAAACTAAAATCTGATTGGACACGACTACAATCCAAATAAGGAAAATTCGTTCTGATTGGTTAAACCCACACATTCCAGGTGAAGTTACCCCTCTCTCTTAAGTTAAAATTTTTTTATTTTCAACTTAACTACCGTCCACTACCTCCTCTCTCAGCTCTAAATACAATAATTTCAACTTAACCACAGTCAACTTTCACCCTCTCAACTGTAAATCTTGTTTTTACTCATTAACTCAATTTATTGCTCAAAATGATCTTCTCAGTACAAAACAACAACTTTATGTTCTCGGTGAAATTTTCGGCTGATTTAGTACAAATCCAAGTGCGAGAAACAGTTTGTGGTGTTTTTCTGGCACGAATGGACATCCCAATCCAAGTCTGGCATATGGTGGAGGTGATGCGAAGGGATTTCAACGAACATCATATAACGCAAGTACCTCCTACAGAGAATCAACTTGGAGAAATGCAAATGATGGAGGAAGTGGCCGAGCATGTGGGAATGAACTACCCCGAAATTCCTGACTCTAGATATGTAGCCCAACCATTCGACGATTTCCTCTTTCCTTGGGAAGAGGGATCTGTGGACAACCCAATTACCATCGAAGAGGATGAGGGGTTCTCTGAGCCAAGAACTCCAGTCAGCGAACCACCAAGACAACCACCAGTGATGGAGGCAAGACCAGCTTTGCGCTCCATTGAGAACTTGCAAAATTTTGAGAACTCAGCTGCTCGACAGCTCTTTGATTTGTAAATAAATTGGCTACTGTCTTTTGCTTTGTAATTTAATTGTTTTACATCTAGTAAATTTATTTTCAAGAGATAGGAACAAAGAGATCATAGAAAAGTTTATTAAGAAATTTCAATGGTAAAAATTTGTTAAAATTGAAACTAATTATGCATCTGGTAAATACTTTTATAGAACTTTGTTAGAAAGATGGCAAAAAAATTAAACCAATTTTTGCAAGCATGTTAAAAACTTTACATTAATTTTTGCACCATGCAAATTTTTTCATAATTTTTTTTGCACACTTGTTAAAAAAATCAAAGAAAATCTCGCAAATTAAGAAAAATTTCATTAAATATTTTCGCATTTTAAAGAAAATTGAAAGAGGATTTTCTTGCACATTTAATAATTAAAGAAATTGAAAATCTTTGTTTTAATTTTGATCATAAAAAAATCTCCTCTTTGCATGTATATTGATCAAAAAAACTGAAAAAACAATGTATTAAGATAGGGAATAGCACTCAAAGTCAGCAGTTATGAAAAATTTTTAGCATTAATTTAACAAGTTTTTTACAATAAAATGTTGCAATTTTTGCATATGCATAAGAAAAAATAAGTTAGATTTTTGCATTTGTTTTCAAAAAAATCACGAAAAAACTTGCATCTAACACAAAAATTTGTTGAAAATTTTTGCACACTTGTTGAAAAAACCAAAACAGTTTTTGCATCTTGTAAAAAAATTTAATTAAATTTTTGGAAACGTGTTGAAAAAATCAAACCAAAATTTGCATCTTGCGAAAAAACTCTAAGTTAATTTTTTACACACGTGTTGAAAATTGCAAATTTGTTCGTTGAAAAAACTTTTGATTTAAATAAAAACAATTTTGACAAGATATTTATTAACAATTATTCAATTATTAATAGAAAAATTGATACGCTCACTATTTACGGTACCAAAACCATCAATAAAACAATCAACAATTTTCAACAAATCAGTCTCATACTTTGAGTTTTAAACTTTTCGAATCCTTTCCAAAAAAGCTGATTCAACAGTCTGAGTGGACGCAAGTTCCTGATCAGAAATGAAAAAACTGCAGACATGCTATTTTTATTAATTTTCCTTCTTTTGTTACTTGTATCGGCAATATTTCTTATTTTTACAGCAAACAACTTTTAATCATTTATTTTTGCGATTGCTTTTGTGTATATTTTTACTTATTTGGAAGACTGAAAATTTTAAAAGGATCCTCTGATTGGATACAACAACTTGAACAAAACTGAACATTTTTGTGATTGGAAACGACAATAATCAAAATGGAGCTTTGTTTCCGATTGAACCCGAGTTTTCTATAAGAAATCCATAAAAGGAAACTAAAATCTTATTGGACACGACTACAATCCAAAAAGGAAAATTCATTCTGATTGGTTAAACCCACACATTCCAGGTGAAGTTACCCCTCTCTCTTAAGTAAAAATCTTTTTATTTTCAACTCAACTACCGTCCACTACCTCCTCTCTCAGCTCTAAACATCCTAATTTCAACTTATTTTTTGTAAGGTTCCCCCTCCTCTCAGTTCTTTTTTGTTTTTGCACTTTTAGTCATCTTATTGCTCAAAATGATCTTCTCAGTGCAAAACAGCAACCTCTGTAGAATTTTCACCTGATCTAGTAAAAGTTCAAGTGCGAGAAACAGTCTCTGGAGTTTTTCTGGCTCGAATGGACATCCCAATCCAAGTCTGGCACATGGTGGAAGTGATGCGAAGGAATTTCAGCGAGCATCATATGATGCAAGTTCCCATCACAGAAAACCAACTTGGAACCATGCAAATGATGGCGGAAGTGTCTGAGCATGTGGGAATGAACTACCCCGAGATTCCTGAGTCAAGATTTGTAGCTCAACCAGTCGACGACTTCCTTTTTCCTTGGGAGGAGGCAGGATCAGCCGAAAACCCCATCAGAATAGATGAAGATGAGGGTTTCTCAGAAACAATGACACCTCCAGTTCCACAACAACCACCAGCAATGGAACCTCGTCTAGCTCTGCGTTCTATAGAGAACCTCCAGAACTCTTCTGCTGCTCGACAGCTCTTTGATTAAATGTTTTTGTAAATAAAATTTGTTTGGTTTTGACTTCGTTTTCTGTAATTAATTTCTTCAATTTCATTTTAATTATGAGAATAGATGAGAGGTTCAAGGTAAACCATTGAAAAACAATTAGAACTTAATTAAGTGCTCCGAACTCGCACACATGTTAAAAATTTTGATTAATTTTTGTAGAAAAATTCGGAAAAACACTAGAAAAACTGTAAACAAGTAAAAAGTTACCTCATCGATGAACACACTTTTATCCTTGTGTAGAAAAAATTGAAATACTTTTCGCATTTTATCGAAAAAAGTAAAACACTTTTCGCATTTTGTCGAAAAAAAGTAAAACACTTTTCGCATTTTGTCGAAAAAATTGAAACATTTTTCGCATTTGTAGTGAAAAAGTGAAACACTTTTCACATCTTGTTAAAAAAAATAAAACATTTTTCACATAATGTCAAAAAAAAAATTGAAACACTTTTACAACTTGTTAAAAAAATTGAAAAGTTTTTTGCAACTTTTTGAAAATCAAAAGAAATATTACATCTTTCTTACATGATTGAAAGTTTTTCTGCAAATGTTTTTGACAACGGTGATTTTTGTTTCGGTAATTAATGGTAACTTTGTAAACATATGAGAGAAAATAGATGGAATATCAGAAGTTTTTTATTGAAAAATTGACATGATCACTATTTACAAATCTATAACCATCAAAAAAACAGTCAACTATTTTTAACAAATTATGTTCATATTTTGAGTTTTGTACTTCACGAATTCTGTCTAAAAATGCTGAGCCAAGAGTTTGCGTAGATGCAAGTTTTTGATTAGAACTTAGATAATGTTTTTTGAATTTTTTGCGAACAAGTCGTTTCCTTGATACGTTTGGTGTTTTTTCTGCTCCTTTCCATCGTAAATTATGCTGCACTCCACAACTAAGCTGATTGAAGACTTCCCCACTTGATGTGACAATACTCAAAAAGAATCTGTGCTTGTACAAAGTGTAAAGACATTCAATTTTTTGATATATGTATTGATATTTGTCTAATCTCTGAAGAATTTGGCTAAGGGAAGTTCCAATTAAAATTATATGAAATTTGCAATTTCCCAAGGAACAGAAAGAATCGTGAGTAGAGACGCAATAATCTTGGGTTACTATGTGTTTTTCGTAAAAATCGTTGGAAACAGAAATAAACAATGATTTACTATTATAATCTGAATAAAAGCTGGGAAGAGCTTGACACATAGCAGCTGCCATTGGGAAAAATGATTTTTGCAGGAAATGGTGGAGTTATATAGTAGTAGTAACGCCTACGCAGCTTCCATATAGGGAAATCCTTCCATATTTGGTACTACTTCCATATATGGAAATGGCGATGAATCATACTGCTTACTTCCATTTTCATTTAAACTCAAAGTCATTTCTCTCATTTCTCCTCATCTGATCAGTTTGTTCTTCAAAATGTACTCGAGAAAAGTTGATAGTTCCAACTATATTGAATTTTCAATAAATCAAAAAAGAATTGGGAGATTTGTTTGGTTCCAAAAATCCTACAAGGGAAAAATATGCTTGGAACCGTGCTTTCAACTATTAAAAATAAATGATTTGGGACAATTTGAAAAGTCTCAACAAGTCTATCTTAGTGAAAAAGAAGGCGAAGCAATATCCGCAATACGGAATACTATTATTCACGATGCTGAAAATCTTGGACTCGTACCTATATATGAAGCCAAATCTGGCAGAGAATCAACTATGGATCAGGAGCTCGACATCTGTAATAGAGTATAAGAAATAGCAATGTACAACATGAGGAGGGTGTGTGTCACAATCAAGAAGTACAACGTGAGCAAGCCACCCTTCATTCAGATTCGACTCTTCACTGCAAAGGAAAATGAAGACTTGAAGCAAGTTGCATATGTCAACTATACTTTGAATGAATTCAAAGAACTGTCCCAAATATTGGGAGACTTTATGTTTGTTGATAATTGTAAACCTCAGTAAAGCTTTGTGATGTTTTGCATGTTTGGTAATTGAGATATTATTGGTTCAAAACTATTTTTTCTCACTACAGTGTATATTTAGAGCTATAATATCTGAGGAAAAGTCAGACAAAACATACAATTTTATCGAAATTGACATAAAACACTAACCAATTATGAAATGATTTTCCAGTATTTATTTATGAAATTACAGATAAATTTATTTAATAACTGTTTTCATCAAAGTTTAGCTAAATTTTGCCTCAATTTAAGAAAATTACAAACAAGAATGTATATTTAGTTGAAAAATTTATCATTATTTTTTTAGATTTTTTGAATTTCATTGGTTGTTTTCAATTTTTTTCTGCTTTAGTTTGAGGTTTTTATTGGCTACATGAATTTCCTTGAATCTAATTACACTCTAAATAATTAAAAAATATTTACGGTGACTGTTATTTCAAAATATTTTAAAAATGATAAAACAATTCGAGTTTTTTAAGTTTCTTCATATATTTCAGTAAGAAAAATGTTTCCATCAAAAGCGTTTTCAATGTCTGAATTGAACATTTATCAGATTTTAAAATTGAACTACTACAAAAAACTACAAGAGTGGTGGACAGATGAAGTTGATGGAGATTGTATTAGTTTTAATTTGTATAGAAACACAGAAAGTTCAATAGTTTTGTTAAAAAGATGGAGAGGAGATTACAAAAAAGAAGAGTACTGTCAGATTTATCAACAATGTTTTTATTTAGAAGAGTTAGCTCAGATTGGGTGGTTGATCAGTAAAAAACAAAACAATGGAAGAGCCTATGAAACAGAAATTGGAGATAAGGAACATCAATTCGATCACTGTTTTGAATTTGATACAAATACAAAATCCAGATTTGTCAGAATATCTTTTGATCGTTTATCCAAATTTAATAGACTTCCGATTGTTTATACTACAATATACCAAAAAAAAACGATAAAAACGTATATTTTGGTAATTTCTTTTTTCACTGGTTAGAAATAGAACAAATCGGAAAAATTTTGATCGAAATTTCAAAATTTGAATTGAATATCGAAAAAACAATATAAACTAGACAAGAAATCTCATTTATCCCACTAGGGTATCAAATTTCAAATCTTAGTTATGTTGGAAAAATTCAATAAAATTTATTGATTAGGAAATTTCATAAACATAGTCTGGTTCTGATCTACAAAGTTTTCAAAATCTGTGATTACTTCATTCTGATTGGTCATTAACACAAATAATGTCTGTGAAAGTATCCTCAAAATCTACAAAAGTTAAAGAAATTGTTGAAAATTTCATGAGAAGAAGAGCTCAAACTCTGATTGGTTGACTTTAAATTTCTTGAAAATTTCATGACTTTTGAAGCTCAATTCTGATTGGTTGATTTCAGAAAAGATGAAAATTTCCTTGTAATTAATGCTCGATTCTGATTGGTTGATAATTTTAAAAATTCCATGGTTAGATTGGATGATTTTTATTTCAGCTAGGCTAAATAGCATATCCATTCTGATTTTCTTTCTGGTTAATAAGTTTGCTGTTTTTATTTACTTTTATTCATTTTTTGAGGCTATTCAACTCACCTTATCTAAAAATTTGGTACATTTTAAATCTCCCATTTAATTTTTCATTACTATTGAGATGCCTTCACTCAATAGAAACGAAAGAGTTGCATGTCTTGAATGTGGCAGGGATTACAGTCACAAAGATGCATCAAGACATCGTAGAACATGTGCTGTTTTGAAGTGTTCTAACTGTAATTTTTATACTGATAGCAGCGAGGAACTCGCTAATCATTTCAAGAAAAAGCATTCTCAGCATAATATTAAATTATGTGCTCAGCAGACTCCAAACACACTTCAGGAAAAGGTAAAATTTTAAAGTTTTTTTGAAAAACTTAGAAATTACTATGATTAATAGTTTTTACTGAATCTGAAAAGTCTCAGCAATTGTAACAAATCTAGTCAGTAATTATACAGTGTTTTCATTACATTACCTGAACTGTCATTTATTTTTTTATTCAAAGGTTTTGATTGATGTTAAAGACAGCAAAAATCGAGTTCAAATCGTCGTGAAGCTTTCCATGGAACTCGATCCGAAAACTTTTAATCAACAGTAAAAACTACCTTGGTTGCAAGCTTGCGGAGACTTTGTTGTGATAAATTTGTAGTAATTTGCATAACATATGCTAATAAGTATTTAAGTATTCGCCTAAAAATTGTAATACTTGGATATTTGGAAAACATCAACTAATTGAAAGGTTTTTTCTAGTTACTATTTTAAAGTTTTCCTTGCTTAGTGCTTGTAAAAGTGTTCATAGAGCAGAGCTTTTTAAGCAGATAATGTGGTTTGACTTATTAAGAATTACGTTTTTCTATTGATTTTTTGATGATTTCAGAAAAGAAATTGATAAATGACCTAGAAAAAATGTATATTTTGCTAAACTTTGAAAGTTTCAAGATAATGATATACATCATTCCAACTAAAAATTTAGTCTAAAATAGAAATTCAGATTTAAAACAGCTTTATACAGTTATGAGCTTGAGAAAATCTTTTAAAGCTTTTTAGTAAAGGTTTTATGGTATTAATTCAGCTTCGGATTATTGATCGTTCGTTGAAACGATACATTTTTCCATCTAAAATTCAATTTTCAAGTAAAAATTTGCTCAAATTGGATTTATTTGGTAGATAGTAGATGAAGCAGAAACTGAGAAAATGCAAAAATGAGATAGAAACCCAATTTAATCCTTAAGAGATTTGAGATACTTTTACTAAAATTTAGCTTATAAAGTATATCTTGAGAAAAAATCCGACATAAAATTTCTCAAAGTCTTATATTTATCCATGATTCATTAGAAAAAATTGTTATCATTTGATATATTTGGTACTTTATATAAAAGATCAAATGTTTTGAGGATAATTTTTGAAAAGCAAACCCAATTCAACATCTTTTGGAAGAAGATACATAAAGCATAAATCGAAAACTTGCTTTCAAGATCTACTTTTCCTTGCTACATACATACACAATACTACATAGAATATACAACACTATATACAATACATTACTACATTTTTACTACATAGAGTTTTTTTCTTAATAAAAATCGGAAAATTACACGATTGTTCCAGTTTGCACCTTGATTTGCTTTGCTAAATCAATTTTTTGAGATTCGCTCTTTCAGAAGTTTTTTATATTGTAGATGTTAGGAACTAGGTTCTCTTGCGTATTTCCGGAGATTTTCAGATTATAACTAATAGAGCTGCTCCTAATTTGTTCTTAAATCGTAAAAATACACCTTTATATTCTCATTGTGTACATATTTTTTTGAATGCTTTAACTAGCACCAATTCTTTCTCACTTGGATATTTTTGAGAAAATTTCCGTCATAAATTAAGAAAAAAAGCGAGTTAATAAATATTTTGCAAGAAAAGTGATAGTTAATGATCCTAAAATGTGTATTTTTGCTTAAATAGTTTACAATAGCAACTGAACAGGGGAACCTTGAGGAAGATATTAACATTTTTATTGCAATAATCATACGGTATCAGTTCTAATTTCATCTCTGCTAGCAAATTGTTTGTTCAATTGATACTATTTTCCTCCTAAATTCTCCAGTTTTGACTAAATTTTCTGGTAAAGTGTGTTCAATAGCGAAAACATGTTTTAAACAGAAAGCAAGAATAACTTTAAAACATGGAAAAACTCTACGGAAAATCTTGAAAGTTATGTTGCAGAAGCAACAGAGAGATAATCATCAGTTATGAAGAAGTTTTTGTTGAATTTGAGCCTTCTCGAAAATTACGACTAATTTCACTGTTTTCCGGAAGTTTCAATATTGATTCTGCTACTATGAACCTTCTTTTCATTGTTTAGAGCATTGAATAACCAAATATTTAGCTCAAATTAAGGTAAACTTCATCGTATTTCAATATTTTGAGAAAAAATTGTTGAAAAAGTCATTTTTTTATTCAAAATTTTGTATCATTGTCTCAACATAATGCCAATTAACATTCAGTCTTAGCTTATTTTTAAAATCTATACGTAAAAGTATGTTTAAAATTAGATCAAAAGCAACAATACTTTAGCCAAAATTATGAGATTTCTGCAATTTTTTCTAAATACTTGATATTTTTGCAATTTTTTCCAAATACTTGAAATTTTTGCAATTTTTTCCAAATACTTGAAATTTTTGCAATTTTTTTTCAAAAAATTTGAATTTTTTCGAAGTTTCAGTAGGTTTCAGCATTGTTTCAATTAGATAGAAAGTAAGATTATTTAATAAATTAGGTCAAATAATAGCTAACCTTATCGTGTTTTGAATTTTTTCGAAAAAAGTTTTTTGATAAAAATTCCAAAAACTCTTACCATTGACTCACCATGCACCAAAAAAACTAAATACATAATCTTATTTCTACAATTTACACGTAATTAACAATTAATTGTTCCCAATTAGGTAACGCGCGCCCAGATTTTTGTGAAAAAATTAGACATTTTTGCACAAAAACCAAAAAAATTACGTTTTTCTTAACATTATCTTACCATCACACAAACCATAAAACCTTACCATCGGTATTCCCTATCTTAATACATTGTAGACTCTATACCCAATCTTAATACATAGCTGGCGGACCGGATGCTCTATTTCCTATCTTAATACATGGGGGTCCGCCACCTCCCCCCCCACTCTCCCTCACCCTTCTACTACTAGTAATGCAATTCAAAGTACCCCCATCACTACAAATGTTTTTACAATAAAAAAATCTGAATGTTCCTTCGGATTATTTAGGATCAACACGAACTTCCGAACAAATTCTTGAGAACCCTTTTAATCCACTCACTTCAACACAACGTCATCCACATTGGATTAAGCAAACATTCTTTCAAGGCGAACCAAATTTAGTAAACGACCCTTAAGATATAAAATCAGACACCTCCTTGTCACTACCAGAAACGCTATCTCTACATCAATCACTTCAACAACAGTTCAAACTCCAAGCACTACACTTCCTCTAAATTCCCCAAAATCCAGACAATCTATATCGTGAACTTCTGTAAACTAGAAAACTTCTATGATTAGATTTGTAAACATTTTTAGCAACTCCTCCCCTGTTTTGTCAACATCTTGACAATTATAGGTTACATAATTGGGCATTAAACCGATTACAAAATAAACACAACATCCACAAAGATATACAAGAACAGATTATACAAAGTCCTACTCAAGACAATCTAACACTTCAATTCGAAATAACAGTAAAACTATGTAAAATAGTCCGTCACCCACTACTTCTAGCCCAACCAATTATAACAGCAGCTCAATTTTTACCTCCTCTATTTATCACTACAGAATCTATCTATATTTACGATGGATATACAAAAAAAGAAACTTGGATACATAACATTCTACAACCCATATTCAGGACTATCTCACACATATCTTTGAATACTTTTGTTCCTTATAGCCCTCTCCCCCTCTCAGAATTTTAGAACCTACATCTCATCAAAATCTTTACCCCCGAACAAGACTACAAAACCTCCTAGTTACACATTATGATTGCAAAGAAAATGAGCAAAAAACAATACATAAGTACGCATTAAATCAATTCACTATGAAAAAAGGCACAATTTAGAAATTAGTAAACTTTCAAGTCTTCCCAGACTCTGAAAATCAAGTGGAACTCTAAAGATACTAAGGACATATTAAATTAGACGCTACGGCGCACACCGACGTTTAACTTATGATCTACATGACAAAAATTGGATTCCACAGATTGGAATTAAAAATCACTCTAATTGTAAAGCTGACTCAACAAACAAACGATACCACGAAATGATGTTTTTCGATTGGCAAACTCAGTAAGAAAAAATTTAATTAACACGTGACTGAAAAGATGATACTAAACTATATCAAGGAATACGCTTACATTCTAAACACACCAAGGTTATTGCGATACTACCACTCGAACCCAAGCAACCATTGTTTGGTTCCCCGTAGACACATGCACCACATTTCAAGTTGCTAAAATCCACGCAAGAATGTTAAAAATTCATCAAAATTACTTAATTGAATCAATTCTTTTTGACGTAAAAATATCGATGGAAAAGAAAACAAATTAACACAATTTCAGGAAACCCTGGTGGAAAAATTCGCCCAGAAGATAAAGATAGCACATATTTACATGAAATTTCTTTCATGAATTATACATATTTTGGTGCAATCCACTGTGTTATACATCTAGATATGAAATTGGACTACACAAAAAGTAGAATTTTTGAAGAAATGTCACTATCTGAACTAGAAACACTCAATCAACTATGCAAAATAGAACACAAATTCTACAATCACTCGCATTAGCAGTACTCAAAATACCATACGCAGGATATTTGTTAACAGGAAATAGATCAAATTTCCTTGACTTTGAAGGAAACATTTTATGGTTTTACACTTGTACCAAAAAAGTATCACCTTTATACGTTTTTGAAGGTAAACGATGTTATAAATGAATCTCAAAAACAAAAATAAAGTATGTTTTGTTGATACACTTTCAAAACGCATACTTTTTTGGGATGCAGCTGACCCATGTGGATCTGAAAGTGGCCACAATGTAGTACAGCTAAAACCAAATGAAGATAAATATTATGTTCTAACTCCATACCTTACTCTCATGCCACCATTAAAGAAATTCTCATCAGAAAATATAAGAGGAATCGCCCGTAACCCAAATTTAGACTTACAATCGATAGGTATATACTCCAGATCAGTCATACAACATCACATTCGCACACAACGTTTTCAAGTACTCCTCACTAAAATGGACACAATACAACCAATTGATCAAAACTTAAGAAAACTCACTGGAATCGCAAGTTCCTCAGATATTTACGCACAAGATTACAACAGATATTTTAAAGACATAAAAATTATATAAAATTTAATTTAACAGTGAAAAGTACCATCCACAAGACTTTTCATCTATAATTACTTTTAGTTTTGTTATTTGAAAAATGAACTTCTCGCGTTTCCCTATTACATCCTTGAAAGAGTGACTTTATTATACGCCATCTTTAGTTTTCGGATTCCTCTTCTCGCTAACGAAAGAAATCTACAACACATGCGCGATACATACAACAAAAAACATGCAAGTGTAGCACGTATATTGTTTGCAGAATTTTTTTGGAGCTTTTCAAATGGATACAAAAAAAAGAAACTTGGATACATAACATTCTACAACCCATATTCAGGACTATCTCACACATATCTTTGAATAGTTTTTTTCCTTATAGCCCTCTCCCCCCTCAGAATTTAAGAACCTACATCTCATCAAAATCCTTACCCCCGAACAAGACTTCAAAACCTCCTAGTTACACATTATGATTGCAAAGAAAATGAGCTAAAAACACTACATAAGTACGCATTAAGTCAATTCACTATGAAAAAAGGCACAAATTAGAAATTAATGAACTTTCAAGTCTTCCCAGACTCTGAAAATCAAGTGGAACTCTAAAGATACCAAGGACATATTAAATTAGACGCTACGGCGCACACCGACGTTTAACTTATGATCTACATGACAAAAATTGGATACCACACATTGGAATTAAAAATCACTCTAATTGTAAAGCTGACTCAACAATTAAACGATACCAAGAATTGATGTTTTTCGATTGGCAAACTCAGTAAGAAAAAGTTTAATTAACACGTCACTGAAAAGATGGTACTAAACTATATCAAGGAATACGCTTACATTTTAAACACACCAAGGTTATTGCGATCCTACCACTCGAACCCAAGCAACCATTGTTTTGTTTTCCGTAGACACATGTACCACATTTCAAGTTGCTAAAATCCACGCAAGAATGTTAAAAATTCATCAAAATTACTTAATTGAATCAATTCTTTTTGACGTAAAAATATCGATGGAAAAGAAAACAAATAACACAATTTCAGGAAACCCTGGTGGAAAACTTCGCCCAGAAGATAAAGATAGCACATATTTACATGAATTTTCTTTCATGAATAATACATATTTTGGTGTAATTCACTGTGTTATACATCTAGATATGAAACTGGACTACACAATAAGTAGAATTTTTGAAGAAATGTCACTATCTGAACTAGAAACACTCAATCAACTATGCGAATTAGAACACAAATTCTACAATCACTCGCATTAGCAGTACTCAAATTACCATACGCAGGATATTTGTTATCCGGAAATAGATCAAATACCATACGATGTTATAAATGAATCTCAAAAAAAAATAAAGTATGTTTTGTTGATACACTTTCAAAACGCATACTTTTTGGCATGCAGCTGTCCCATGTTGATCTGAAAGTGGCCACAATGTAGTACAACTAAAACCAAATGAAGTAATTATTATGTTCTAACTCCATATCTTACTCTCATGCCACCATTAAAGAAATTCTCATCAGAAAATATAAGAGGAATCGCCCGTAACCCAAATTTAGACTTACAATCGATAGGTATATACTCCAGATCAGTCATACAACATCACATTCGCACACAACGTTTTCAAGTACTCCTCACTAAAATGGACACAATACAACCAATTGATCAAAACTTAAGAAAACTCACTGAAATTGCAGGTTCTTCAGATATTTACGCACAAGATTACAACAGATATTTTAAAGACATAAAAATTATATAAATTTTAACAGTGAAAAGTACCATCCACAAGACTTTTCATCTATGGATACTTTTAGTTTTGTTATTTGAAAAATGAACTTCTCGCGTTTCCCTATTACATCTTAGAAAGAGTGACTTTATTATACGCCATCTTTAGTTTTCGGATTCCTCTTCTCGCTAACGAAAGGAATCTACAACACATGCGCGATACATACAACAAAAAACATGCAAGTGTAGCACGTATATTGTTTGCAGGATTTTTTTGGAGTTTTTCAAATTCAAATAATTGAATTCTCCTCGACGCTCAAAATAGCTAACATAACAAAAAAACTATCAACCACACCAAACGCATACGATACATCACCAGACAATACAAACCCAACACCCACAGCACCACCACAGTTACATAACCTACATAATAATCACCCTCTATCTTTAGTAACACGAAAATTTTGAAATACATTAGCAGTAACAGAGCGTGTAGCATATATATTGTTTGCAGGATTTTTTGGAGTTTTCAAATTCAATTAACTAAATTCTCCTCGTAGCTCAAATTAGCGATTATATTTAAAAAAACTATCGACCACACCAAACGCATACGATACATCACAAGACAATACAAACCCAACATCCACAGCACCACCAAAGTTGCATAACCTACATAATAATCACCCTTTATCTTTAGTACCGCGAAAATTTAGAAATACATTAGCAGTAACAGAGCGTGTACCACGTATATTGGTTGCAGGATTTTTTGGAGTTTTTCAAATTCAATTAATTAAGTTCTCTTCGACGCTCAAATTAGCGAATATAATAAAAAAAACTATCAACCACACCTAACGCAAACGATACAACACAAGACAAAACAAATCCAACTCCCACAGCGCCACAACAGTTACATAACCTACATAATAATCACCCTTTATCTTTAGTACCACGAAAATTTAGAAATAAATTAGCAGTAACAGAGCACATCTCTCAAAGTCTTAGCTACCCACAAAGCCTAGTATCTCATATAGCACTCCACCAGCCAAATATTGACGATACAATTGAACAGTTGTAGAAAAATTACATACCACAAATACCCGTTCTCGAAACCCCCATCTTTTTAGCCCACGATGAGTCGAAAGATTGGATCCCTCAACTGTTCCCTTTCCTACCCATCCAGCCTCCAACGTCACACCTCTCGCATTTCCCTTTCCGACTTGACTTCTTCTCCCTCACCCAATTTCACCACTAACTCACCACGCATGGATTGCAATGATTCCATGCAGATCTTTTTTAACACAATTTCTCAATTCGATAATTCCGACATAGATGCCACAGACGAATTCCAAGACTCCGAACCCAGTCCATCCACTTTTTCGCATCCACCCTTCCAACCCCTTACTTCCCGACTTCCCAATGAACCCTATCCAGCCTCCTCCTGACGCCACTCCCATTCTTTCCCCAATGACCAGCAATCATCCGACCCCTCTAGCCCCGTCATCGAAGAATTAGAGCATGAAATAGATAACTTCACCACACTGCAACAATAACTTGAAAACACTAATACACTAATAATTCATCAGCTATTGCACTCCATATCAACCTTTGAATCTTCAAACCAGTCACCTAACGAAACAAGTGGCCACAGAGTCTTCAAACGTAAATATACCAATTCACAATCCCAATTTATCAGCCAACCCCGAACAGCCCAACTGTTATCCCTTCATCCACTCCACACCACTAACACTAAAGAGTTCTTAAAATAAAACTTGACATTTTTCCCACAATACTTTTACTACCAGACCACTAACAACCACTAACTGAACTTCGTTGATGATTACAGCCTGTTTCTAACGCTATTGTGGATCTCTTTCTACCACTCTACTAATCCATTAGCCCTTCCCTCATACAAAAATCCCGCCGATAACTAACTATGCCGATCCCGCTTATACAAAATAACAAACGCCCTACACCGGACACAATTCACTACTACAGGACTCAATCAGACACTAAACATGTTTATTGCACCACAAGCTAACAGATTTTCCATTAATCATTACGACCACGCTATTACACGCTATATGGAGGACACAGCTATTGAAGGCGACCCTGATACTAATTCTCAATTAACTGAAAATTTTTCATCAAGTCAGAATACATTTTTTAACATAGACAGCACTAATAAGAAACATAACAACAACGCCACTGCACTGAAAAACACTACAGCATATGAGTCTTGCTGACGAGAGTTGCTCTAGTTTGAGCGACTCTTCAAAATAACCAAACTAAAAAAAACGCTTTTGCCAAAAGAAAACCTATAATAAGTTATAACTAAAAACTGACATCACTAGCAATATGTAGATATATAAATGCAATTTGATGTAAAAAAATTCTTAGAGCCAACGGAACGAGCAGAAAAAGAAGATGGAAACTTGATTACACTCAACTCTGGAGTGGCAAATCTATTGGTTTGTTGCCGTAGTCACTACCCTCAAAGGATTTAAAGTACTCAACATCGCAGCAAAGGAAACCATTGAAGCAAACCAATGGCCAACTCGACGTTGATCCCACATACCAAACAACTACATCTCTCCTCTCTTCAAGAAGTCACCGATCAAACCTCTAAAAGACTAAAAGAAAACGACCTCACCCGTCCTTGTTTACAATAAAAAGTTTAAAACTGAACACTCTCTAAGCCCCGGTTGGGTGGAACTAGTTCTAAACTGGATTTTATACTCCAATTTTATTACTGATAAAACTATCCCTATAATAATTACCAACTAACCAATCATGTTCCATCTCTAACATTGACACTTAATTGTAAGTGCTGAAACTAGTTGTCGTTTCAGCAGCAGAACAGTTCGAATAAATCTTCATTACGAGGCCAGACTGTGCATTCTGTGCGTTGTAAGCGGAATCCGCAACAGGCCAAAATCAAATTTGTCGCGGAATCCGCCACATTGCTACTTTTCTTTAATCTTCTATGCTGTTTTGGATTCCACAAACAAATAACTAAATCATTGTACCGCTCAAAATCATCGTACCGCTCAAGGATATGACATTTGTATCGTTAAATTGAGTTGTTGCGGAATCCGCAACTGTAAGTGGAATCCACAAATTGTACGAGGAATCCGCAAATTGTAAGTGGAACTGGTAAATTGCAAATGGAACCCGCAAATTCTGAGTAGAATCCGCAATTTCTTTGGGGTTTCCATTTTCATATATGTTTATAGGTGGTAACTTTTTAATTTATATCTTTTATTTACTAGGTTTTCACCAACAAGTTCAATCTCAGCTACGTTGATCAGCTACCAGTCTCATTTCCTGTCACTAACTTCGATCTCAATTCCTGTAACCCACTTCGATCCCAGTTCCTAACCAACTTCAAACCCAATTCTTGTCACAAACTTCGATCTCAATTCCTGTAACCCAACTTCGATCCCAATTCCTGTAACCCAATTTCGATCCCGATTCCTGTAACCAAATTTCGATACCAATTCCTGAAACCCAACTTCGATGCGAATTCCTGTCATCAATCTCAATTCCTGCAAAAATGAATAAATTGAACAACATTATGAAGTAAACTCGCAACAAAATTAATCAGTTTATTTCAATCAGTTAGCTCAATTAAAATATAAATTCTTTAGCTAAGCTTTTTTCTAGTGTTTTCAAAATGCAAACATATAGTTTGATAAGGCAAAGTTACCGGGAACATAATTTTGTTTTTTTCAATTAACCTTTATTTCAGCTGTAGTTGTTCAAATTTTGTAGTGATTTTATCTAAAACGGATTTACTCAAATTAGTTTCTCTTAATAGATAAATTACTTTCTATGAGCAAATTTCACCAACCAGATAGTTTAGTCTTTATGAGCAACTTTGACAAGCCGGTATATTTTTCAGACCATAACACATACTGCATACAGTGAAAAGAATACGACAAATTACGGTTAATATAAAGAGCTCAAATAACAACAAACAGTCATAACAAAACAGTCGTCATGACAACACACAGTATAAACAATTCAAGTTGTTTATTCTGACTCATAAAAAAATATGGGCGGACTCGGCCATATTAAGATTAAATATTTCTCGGTAAATATTCTCGACGGCATATCTACCACGGTATGCATTTATATGGCATCGGGTTGTGCTCACTAGGAAATCTCTGTGTTCGTTGAACTTGAGAGATTTGATGTGAATTTCCAGCTCACGTTCGTTTTTTGCTGGCAACAAACCCCACTTTTCCCCAGCACAGAATCTCAAGACTGATGGCATCCAAAAAATCCGGAGGTTATACGGTCTAAAAATTTAGCAGCACAGTGTGGATGATAAAAAATTGGCTTTTCTGGTTACTGGTGTAGCCGGAACCAAAATGAAAGTTTGCCCTTTTTTTCCTCATCAAGCCAACGCATTTTTTTATTGCCAAAAATGCCGCAAAAATTTGGCTAATTGGGTGTGAGTAATATCACTCAGATCGCAGCTAAAATTGTTGTAAAACGAAGCACAAGAGACTGAAAGATAAATAGTTTTTGTTTTCGGAAAAACAACGAAATTGAAACAAACAGCTACATACCAAAAAACCTTCTTCAGCAAGCTCCGCCAATACAGAAGGCATTCTCAGGGTGACATCCTCATTTTCGATAGAGCTCATTCCAGCAAATACTCGTTTCTTCGAATGATCGATTTTCAAATAATCAACACGGAACTTTTCTCCGGCGTGCAAAAATTTAGCAGCGCAATGCGAATGATAAACAAATGGCCTTTCTGGTTACTGGTGTAGCCGGAACCAAAATAAAAGTTTGCCCTTTTTTCCTCATCAAGCCAACGCATTTTTTATTGCCAAAAATGTCGCAAAATTTGGCTAATTGGGTGAGTAATATCACTCAGATCGCAACTAAAATTGTTGTAAAACGAAGCACAAGAGGATGAAAGAATAAATGATTTTTGTTTTTGGAAAAACAACGTAAATGAAACAAACAGCTACATACCAAAAAACCTTCTTCAGCAAGCTCCGCCAATACAGAAGGCATTCTCAGGGTGACATCCTCATTTTTGATAGAACTCATTGCAGCAAATGCTCGTTTCTTCGAATAATCGATTTTCAAATAATCAACACGGAACTTTTAGCTAGGATTTTAGCTAGGATAATCGATTCTAGCTAAAATCACAAATTACAATACGGTGTATAATTAGAATACGGTAAATTAAACACCGATAAAATAAGAATCGATTGCATCCGGAAATGCATTATAATTTTTCAGGATATCAGATGAAATCGATGATCATACAGAATATAAGTATAGTTGGATGTGATTAACTGGTAGTTTATTTACACATTTGATTAGTTAAATAATATTTTGACTTGTATTACACCGTTTATGCATGGTGCAAACTTCAAGGTAATGTCTTTTTCTGGCAACTCAAAATAATCAAGGGGACTCAAAATATCTTCCTGCGGTTTTTTATTCTTGTTTTTTTTTTTGGCCTTAGGCGATGACAATCCCTTTTGATGATGACAACCCCTTTTTTGACACTCCCAGCATGTTAAAAAAAGACCATCGAGTCCCGTGCAGCCGTCGGGCTTGAACGCTAGCTTCTCTTTTCTCGAATTCTGCCTTCTGCTGATGACACACGCATCATTGTGTTCGTGGATTTTTCTTATTTTTCATGCTGCTGCGTTTTCTTTTCTATCTTCGGGGACATTAAAGATGGCAATTCCCGGCCATTCAGACCATTTAATCTTTACGCACCAATAGCTGATTAATGATAAAATTACAGCACTTTCCCAGATGGAAGTGACGGCATCGAGGACTTGTACTTGTTCCTTTACCCGAAAAGTTATACTCAGCATGATGACATGGATGAAAGACTCTAATATATGGCTGAGCTGCGGAGCGATTGAATGATTGAAATGTAAGGAGTTTTGGTTCAAGAATTGACTATTGAGTTTCCCTGACCCAGGACTAATGCGTCACTTATAATGAGAGCTTCACTTATCAGTATGACGCCTTCATTATCTCATTATCAATTAGCAGTCTTAACTTTAAGCAGTCATCATTGCATAGATGCTACAGTCGCTTAGTGTGCTAAATAGAGTGGAAAGTATCGAAGGTTTTCCTTGGTTGACTCTTATCTTGATCCTGGTGTTTCGATTAAATTGGTGCTGGTAAGTGATGGGAGCTTTGCCGCTAATTTGGAATCAGTTCATTTTCATCTTGTGCTCAATATTAGTTGCATCTCTCATTTTTCATCCGAATCTAGTAAAAACTTACGGACTCAAGTTCCTCCGTCCCCAGTCGCAGCACCAGAGACGATATCATTTGCTCCTCCGAATACGGTAACCCCATTGCTAACACCACCGCGACCTTTCGCCTCATCAATTCCGCCGGCATATGGGCAACCACATACCCCTCTCCGACATGCCCATTCAGGCTCCTCGATGGTACATGCCAGCCTCAGCAGTATCAGCCATAGCCAAAAATCCGATAAAAAACGAGACTCTCAAAGAAGTCATTTTACAGAATGTCGAGAAGTCGAATGACTGCGCCGATAAAAGGTACGGAACCTTGACCCACAAAGAATAAGTGACCTTGTTCAGGGCCATTGTCACGTTTCTGTGCACGCGCTCAGGAATGCTCGAGAAAAGGATCATCAACACCACGGTACATGCTGTCATCCAGGCGTTTGCCAACATAGTGAAAAAATGAAGACGATACCGTGGAGCTGAGCATAGAACCAGCAACCTGTAGGTATCTTTTTAAATCTAAAAACTGTTTTGATAAAAAAGAACGCTGATGACTCGACTCTATGACTCAATTTGTAGTGTCAACTTCTCGCGTCTCCCACAGAATTCCAGTCTGGCTAGTACATGGTATGAAATTACACTTTACAGAGGCCAGAACCCATTTAAAGAGGAGCACTATGAACTATGTTGTTCAGCGGGATTTTCGGGACACCAAAAACCTGGTGACGACTCAACTGTTTTTCGTCAATTCATTAGGCAACGCGGTGTTCCGGGTTGCTCCACTAGTTGATCAGTTCAAACGCCAGGTGGACCAATTGACATAAAGTTTTTATTTTTCCCGTATGGAATTATTTATCAAATTAGAAACCGACGTGAAAATCACATGTAATCATTTTCGTTTTTTATAGATTAGCATCATAAATGTGGAACAGCTGAAGCACTCTCTCGCTCGTTTCATTGCGAGGCTTATGCCTTTGTCTACCAACCTTACGTTTGAGATGGAGAAGCTGAAGAAGCAAGCTTCAGAAGTTCACCAGAAATAAGACGGATACACCTACGAAAAGGTTCTGTTGGCAGTGCGATCCCGACAATATTCTCAATTTTACGTTTGCCAGGTGCAGCGCGCACAGATCTTCAATCAGCAGATAATGACTTCTCATCAGCTGTCGAGTAAAAATACCAACTTTTACTCAGAGCAGACGTGGGCAACCCATGACCTGAAGTAGATGGTTGACCATATGGCGTAGCTGCTCAATGATGGATCAAAGAGAAAGATTCAGCCGCTTGAGAAAACATACCGCCAACGACAGTGAGAGCTTTCCGTATGTGGTTCAGGAAGAGTTGCAGAGTCGTGCATTAACTCAGAGCTGGGTCGGCATCTGTGATGTGATATTTTCCGTCTTTGGAAGAGGTACTTTAAAATTTTATTGACTCGATAAATAAATCTTACTAAAAAAATTCCATTTTTGGATCAAAAATTGTGACTTTCTTTTTTATTAATTTTTATTGCTTTGCAATCGTTCAAGAAAGATGAAGTATTGGTGGATTACCACGGCAAAGTAGTCACCAACTTCAATGCCGACCAGTACTGCTCCAACCAGGAATTCTAAGTGAATACGTATTGCAAATTGCGGGTCTTCCTAGGCGATTGACCGACGCTTCAAATGAGGAGTGCCCGTTATATAAATTGAACATTTGCCTGGTTTGTTTAGCGAACCACGTCACCCAGAAGAAAAACGAGGCCAATACGAAGATGTTAGATATTGTTGTATCCAGCATAGGTGAAAGAATAGTCATCCTAAAATCCAGGAGAGACATTGTACCTTTCCAGCAACTGCGCTTTGACTATGGAGACAAAGTTGCTCAAGCGTTGTTTGACGGCAGCACTTAAAGGGATATTGGGTATTCTACGAAACTTTAAACTCGTTTCGTTCCGGGTAACGTTTTATCAGTTTTCGAATCAATTCAAAATTTATAATGGTTTGCATTTGTGTTCATGGTTTTATATTTTAAACCTGTTCTAATTTATTTTCAACTTTTTTAATTAAGTATCCTAATAACAAACCCTGAAAATTCAAAAACTCAAAATGGCCGTTTTCAATTGAATGCTTAAATTCTAAAAGGGTATATCCACGAATTGACTTAAGCAATGATTTAAGATTTGTTCGTGGGTTCCATAGACAATGATTAACTGTTTGCTCGTAATTTCTGCATTCGTTGTTCTAGCTAGCCATTGTTCTAGCTGGTTGTTGCTGGATTTCTCAATTACAATCTGCCGAATCCGCTAACAGTTTGTGGAAACAATAAAAACAAACTGTCGCGCTGTAATACAAAAATAGTTAGTAAATATTACATGAGATCATATAAAACAGCTACTCCGGTCCCCCTCACCTTTTTCAGAGATGAAAAATAACAGGGATCATGCTGAGGGTATCATCGGGGAGCCACCCAGTCTCAATTTTGCACCAAAATGGTACATGGCGATTGATTGAGGCTTCAAATGAGGAGTGCCCCTATCATATTTCGAATCAATTTATTTACCTGTTCCAATTTATGTTCAAATTTACTAATAAACTACTCTAATAATAAACCCTGAATATGTACAATTATGTACACTAATTAAAAAATTAAGAGAAAAACATGAATAAGACTGATTTACGAATATCTTATCGAAAGCAACCTTAAAAAGTAAATGATTGACCGATGTTCGATATGAAACATACTTAGCAGGTATCTAAATAGTGCTAAAGGCCAATAGGGTAAACAAAATGAAAAACTTACAACAATCCACGGGAAAAATTTAAAAATTTACACTTAGCTAAAACTAAGTCTAAGAACTGCACACACAGGTGCCGAATGACTTACAAACATGGAAAAGCTTAGAAAATCGTAAATTAAAGAAATTGGAAAATAGAAATTTAAGGAGTTCAATGAGTTATAAATGTATTCGGCGTCAAATTCTTCTAAAGCTCGTTGTATGTCCTGGTCTATCGTCGACGACGATTCACTCCCGAAATCTTGCTCTGCGACTATGATGGGTGATTTCCCGGTGGGAGACTTCCGCGATATCTGAACGTATCCTGTTTTCGCGAGGGGAATGATGAAATCAGAAGGAGACCAGCACAAGAAAGCAGGTGATCTGATTTTAGATTTGGTCTATGTTGTCCAGCACTTTTGGCTCTGAAGCGGATCCGAATGATGATGGTCCAGGAAGACTGCTGTTTTGAGACAATTTCTGAGGGGAATCCGGAATGACACTATCTTCTGTCGACGATTTTGTGGTTGTTTGTGTGAGCTTCGGATTTCCACCACTCAAGTCTCCACTGGTCGTCTTCTTCTGAGAGTGGGCTCTGGTTGACTTCTGGGAGGCAATGATTATGATTTCCTCTTTCCGGCTAAAATATTTTCAATTTCCAAAGTGACCGCGTGGTCCAAAAAATCAACAACCGCCTCTTTAAATGGATTAAAATGAGGTTATCCGGCTTTTCGGTTGATGTTTTTTCGAAAAAGTTTACCTCCAGTGGCCAATTTTGCTAGAGTAGGCCATTTCCGATCAGAGATTGGGATTGGGGTTGCTCGACTTCCATTGGTTATCTTTGCCAGAGGGATGTCCTAGTCTGGGGAGTACATTTGGTTTGCTCGACTTCCATGGATAATCTTTGCCAGAAGGATGCCCGAGTCCGAGTCTGAGGAGGAGTCCGTGACCGCGTCTTCGTATCCGTCCTCTGCTCCATCGTGTAGCTCCCAACACTTTGAGTGGCGGTCTGATATGATTAACTTTCCTTGATCTAAACGATTATCAATAGACATCAGAAGAACCCCAGAAAGCGTCCAAAGGGCCGGCGAAGTCTAAATTAATATCTTTGCTAGCGAATGAGAGTTTCGGTAGTTTGCTCATATGATCCGATCCCAACAACACCTTAAGATTCTTACCGGCTTTTGAACATTGTTATAAATATGTGTCCACCAGATATATTCAGCCAGGAACTTCATGCCACACTGGAGGGGACTGGTATAGCATCGAACTGAATGAGCCTCGGGCCGCAGCTGGTATTACTATTTTTTTTCCATGAAAAGTGGATCATATCTGGTGGGCAGGTCCATCTCATAGTTTTTCATGTAGGATCCATGAACTTCCAGTGGGCTTCCTGTCTTCAGTGTTGTGATTAGATCACATGAGAATTTGTCATCCTTGAACATTATTTGTAATAACTCCTTGGAGCAATTTCTGGTATAATTGGGAAAGAAGGTAAAGATAAGTTGGCTTTGTAGCGTTTCAATGACTTAAAGTGGTAATTGTTAAGTAGGTCGTCTTTAAATTTCAAAACGAAACTTTGTTCCTCTGGGACGATGACTAAGGGGTCAGAATGTTTGGAAGATGAAGTTCCCATGGTATTCAATCTTTTTGGTAACAAACTATCGTTCACCGTTATGAAATATAGTAGGGCTTTATTCAAAAACAAAATGCTTTTGTAGTTACAAAGCAAATTATCTAGCGGTATACAAGAAGTAATTGCAGCAATAATTCTAAGATTTAATGAAGCTAAAGAATTATCGATTCGAACTCGACCAATCGCATTGCTTGAATTACTCGTTCCCGACGCAAGGAAAATAGTTACAATTGAATTTACAGCGACCGACGGTCGGTCTAAAAATATTTTATTTGAAACGGTAAAATTTTCTGAAACCTTTTTTTCGACCGTGTTAGTTATAATATAAAATGGATCTGTGCAGCTGGAATGTGAAAGCATAATCTCAACCAGAATCTACCACCAGGTTGAATGTCAACTTCCATAGGGATCAACTGCCCAAGTTGACATTAAATTTTGGCATAGGCTATGTTTTTGACGTTTGATCCCTATGAAAAGTTGACCTTAAACCTTGTTTTAATAGCCTCAAAATTGAATCTATGACTGCCAAGAATCAATTCGAATTTCTTCTAGGGCGTTCACTAAATGATTCGTAATATGCCAAAATTTTAAATTTAAAACTACGATTATTTATCACTGTTAATCCATCGTATAACGAAAATGGAATTCTTACAATAACAGCTAATACATAAAAATTAATTTAGCCGAGTTAAACTAAAGTCAACATCATTGTTGAGTTTTTTTATCCCTAGGTATTTTGTTAATTAATTATGCAATTTAACTAACCGAATTGTTTGGTTTGACTTTTTAAATTGCTTGCGTTAAACCGCGGGCGTGACTGTCTTTGACACCGCTACAAAGATTTGCTGGGATATGTCAATAATTAAAATTGACACATAGGAAAACTAAATTTAAGAAACAAAATGGGCTTTTTCAATCATATGTTCAATTTTTAAAAGGGTTTTTCCACGAATTTAATTAAGTAATGATTTAAGATTTCTTCGTGGATTCCACAGACAAAAGTTAAGTATTTGTTCGTAAATTTCGCATTTGTTGTTCTAGTTTTTTTTATAGCTCAATACTGCTGGGTTATCAAATTGCCGATTTACAATTCAAAATGACCGTTTCACTCAACTTTTCAATCTTTTATTTAATTTCTAACAATTATATCCAGGAATTTATTTAAGCAATAGTTTAAGATTTGTTCGTGAATTCCACAAACAATGGTGTTTATTGCTGGATATTTCAATTACAATCTGCGGAATCCGCTAACAGTTTGTGGAATAAATAAAAACTGTCGCGTTCTCATTTAATAATTTATTGGTAACTATTACCTGAGATCATATAAAACAGCTACTCAGGGCCCCCTCACTTTTTTCAGAAGTAAAAATTAACCGGCATTATGCTGAAGGTATTATCTGGGAGCCACCAAGACTCATTGTCGCCCGAAAATTGTAAAAGTACGAAACTACAAGTATGAAACTATCGTACAACTATGAAACAAGTAAAAAAAACTATAATCAGCGTTTTCCAATAAAAGGCCTATAAACTATATAACGCGTTCTTGTTGCGGAAACCGCTTACAGCTAACTAACTACACAGATTGAAATCGTAATGATTTTTTTAACGACCCAACTATCATACTTGTACCCCAACAAAATTCAACGTGTATTTTTGTGGATATTTTTAAAACTATTATCCCCCCCCTAGTATTTGTAACGAATCTATAAGCATATGAAAACCAGAATTCGTTTTGTCGGAATGATTTGATACTCGAGAAAACATTCTGTTTCCCTATTGCAAAAGGGATTAAATAATTAACAAGATCTTTTATTGTTAATTAAAGACTAGCCGACGTGACCCGATGGTATTCGTCTACGTAACCGTTTCCTATGGCCAAAAACTTGCCATGGCCAAATGGCTTGTATACGATGCCTATGTTTGTTGTTGTTGTTGTTGGCGGTAGCCTCGTAAACCCTTGATCCATTTGTTTCGGTTAATAGTGGTTTCGTCTCATCCCTCATCCAGTGTCTCCGACGGGATATGTACGGCATACCACTAACGTCGTTTTAACACTGGACTCGACGAAATTGATCTCTTGTTTTGTTGTGCTGCTGTGAGGTCAGCATCCTCCGTCAAGCTAATTAATTCTTTAAAGGGAGCGCAGCTCTCCCGCTTCTTCGTACTATATGAGCTGATTTTGTTCTGCAACACGAAAGGGGTATTTGGGGTTCAGTATTCAGAATCCGCGGCAATTTTTCAACTCTATGTTTCCTTAGAGCCACGATTGCTGAAACCTTACTTTCACCGCCAGTTCGACGTTGCTCCATCAAAAGGCGTCGCTTGTCATTGACGTAAATATCTGACAAATTACTCCCCGGCTGTAGCTGATAAGATATCGGCTCAATAACTGAACCGGAGATAACTAAGTCTTCTAGCTTTAAAAACTTGAAATCACTACACGCAAATTTACGGCTCTGGATGACCGCAGGTGACAATTTTTTGCTAGCTCTTTCATTTGGTTTTTGCCCAGTATCAGTAGATTCCAAATCAGTTGTTGACTCGTTTCCATCTACTCGGTTTTGCAAGTAAACATCTACAGTCATCGTTCCTTAGACCAAATCTTTGTCATATTTCAGCAGAACAAAGCAGTTAGGTGTCTTGGAATGTCCTTGAAGAATGATTTGAGCCTTGTCTTTTTTAGGACAGTACCTCCTAAATCATGGAACCATTTTTCCACCAAAGCTTGTGGTGCTAGATTCGGCTTAACTTTATTTCCCGCAAATGCTGCCGCTGGACATCCGAAGTTACCCATCACATAAAATTGCAAACCAGAAAGCAGTAGACTAAATGGACGCTTTTCACCAATGGCAAATTTCGGAAATTCTAGACATTTTTGACATATTTGTAAATACGACGGGATAGGATTGGTTCCTCCCATGACGTCTCCCGCATTGTTTAGAAAACTACGTGTGCACTTTCCAGATTTGATGAACTTGCAAAATTATGAAAAAACATTTCGAGGAACACTGGGTCTTGGTTATGCAACCTTCCTCACTCTCGCATTGTCCTACTTTGGAAATACCTGTTCGCATGCTGGTTGGATTTTCCGAGAGCTTTGCACAAATGTTCCCTTGTTAATTAAAGACTAGCCGACGTGACCCGATGGTATTCGTCTACGTAACCGTTTCCTATGGCCAAAAACTTGCCATGGCCAAATGGCTTGTATACGATGCCTATGTTTGTTGTTGTTGTTGTTGGCGGTAGCCTCGTAAACCCTTGATCCATTTGTTTCGGTTAATAGTGGTTTCGTCTCATCCCTCATCCAGTGTCTCCGACGGGATATGTACGGCATACCACTAACGTCGTTTTAACACTGGACTCGACGAAATTGATCTCTTGTTTTGTTGTGCTGCTGTGAGGTCAGCATCCTCCGTCAAGCTAATTAATTCTTTAAAGGGAGCGCAGCTCTCCCGCTTCTTCGTACTATATGAGATGATTTTGTTCTGCAACACGAAAGGGGTATTTGGGGTTCAGTATTCAGAATCCGCGGCAATTTTTCAACTCTATGTTTCCTTAGAGCCACGATTGCTGAAACCTTACTTTCACCGCCAGTTCGACGTTGCTCCATCAAAAGGCGTCGCTTGTCATTGACGTAAATATCTGACAAATTACTCCCCGGCTGTAGCTGATAAGATATCGGCTCAATAACTGAACCGGAGATAACTAAGTCTTCTAGCTTTAAAAACTTGAAATCACTACACGCAAATTTACGGCTCTGGATGACCGCAGGTGACAATTTTTTGCTAGCTCTTTCATTTGGTTTTTGCCCAGTATCAGTAGATTCCAAATCAGTTGTTGACTCGTTTCCATCTACTCGGTTTTGCAAGTAAACCTCTACAGTCATCGTTCCTTAGACCAAATCTTTGTCATATTTCAGCAGAACAAAGCAGTTAGGTGTCTTGGAATGTCCTTGAAGAATGATTTGAGCCTTGTCTTTTTTAGGACAGTACCTCCTAAATCATGGAACCATTATTCCACCAAAGCTTGTGGTGCTAGATTCGGTTTAACTTTATTTCCCGCGAATGCCGCCGCTGGACATCCGAAGTTACCCATCACATAAAATTGCAAACCACAAAGCAGTAGACTAAATGGACGCTTTTCACCAATGGCAAATTTCGGAAATTCTAGACATTTTTGACATATTTGTAAATACGACGGGATAGGATTGGTTCCTCCCATGACGTCTCCCGCATTGTTTAGAAAACTACGTGTGCACTTTCCAGATTTGATGAATTTGCAAAATTAAGAAAAAACATTTCGAGGAACAGTGGGTCTTGGTTATGCAACCTTCCTCACTCTCGCATTGTCCTACTTCGGAAATACCTGTTCGCATGCTGGTTGGATTTTCCGAGAGCTTTGCACAAATGTTCCCTGGGACTTCGTAAAAAATTGCTTACCACAATCTGTGGCAATAAGAGTTATTTTAGTTTGTAGGAGGTCAAATACTGTTCTCCAAAGAGTATCCTTACAAACACCAAAACTTGATAGTAGATTTCAGCCCACTTTTCGTACTCTGAAGCGTTAAAATCACCTCTTGCTCTCAGTAACTCAGGCATTAATTCAAGCTCTTTCTCAAAAGTTCACTGGCATCTTTAGTGGTAATGCACACGAGGGTTTTTCCAGGAACTTTTGAGACGAGACTCGGATGAATGGCTTGTAGCACTTTTACAGACTTAACGTGCGCATCTGTATTTTCTTTGGAGCGAACAACAACTTCAATTTTCCATTTCCTTCGAAGAGATCTCCAATTTCTGTGCTAGCCTCTTTCATTTCTTCCTTGTCAGCGATGACAGTCAGTGCACAGATTCCAGAAAGAGAGACTGCACCCACTTTGCCAGCTTTGTCTTTTCCTCCTAACGAGACAGTGGTGAAATGAAAAAATGGCTTTTTGGCCCCCGTCTGGTCAAATACTCCTCAAATCGCTGAATGGCAAACTTTTTGTAAGAATGCATATCATCGGCTACTTTTTTGCCATTTTACGAAGATCTGTTTCCACAATCGAGTCATCAAGTGGGTGGCATCTGGACAAACGCATCGAATGTCTTCGATGCTGACCAGTGACATCTTGGGTAACTCTTTTCGAAATGGCACCTTGAGTTCAGTTCTTTTACCACTCTCTGGCTCGCAAGTTAGTGGACGGAAGTCTCTAGTGTCATTTGACACATATAGTGGGAGCCTCGAGACTGTATCAGATGACTGCTCATTAGAGACACCGAAAGCCACTGTCTTGGGGGATTTGTTTGGCTGTACAACCACCCCGATTCTTGGTCGCCTGCTGTGGTGGGACCAACGTTCTGCTCCATAGCGTATCTGCTGTTTTTTCTATGTTACGCTGAAACATTTGTCGATTAAGTAAGAAAAAACAACATATCCAGTTTTGCAGGCATGGTCAGATCCGATTTCATTTTGAGCAGATTTGAATTTCGTTGTTGAAATTCGCAACTTTGTAGCACTACGTGGCTCCAAAATATAGGATCATTCCAAATGCTGATAAAAATAATCAAAGGCGTACATTCATGAATTTGAGTTGTGAGTGTTTTAAGCCTTGGTTGTGGATTCTATTAACAATGATTAACTATTTGCTCCTAAATTCCGCACTGGCTTTTTATCTGTACGCAGAAATATTTTGCGCTCTGCTCCGTTTTACAAATATTAATTTAAAGATAAAGTACTGCGTGGAGCTAAAGTGCCTAATTTAGTTAAATAGCAAATAACGTTAACCATTATGACTATATATAACATATAAGCGATGCCGACACTAATAATCCTGATAGTTTTTTTTCCTAAAGTAAATAAAATACAAAGTATATAAACCAAAGTTGACTTACCTGCGAAACAGAAAACGCTGAGAGGCGACTGTACACTAATGTCGGCATCGAGGAGCCTGCACGCGAGCCTGGTAACCTTCACACCGCCAATCTCACAGCTGTCTCCACAGATATTCACGCGTAATCCCTGAAGCTCCGTGGTTTTCAGTGAAAGGCACGCAACTGCTTTGATGCAAGAAACTAGGTCACTTCGAAATCTAGAGAATGTTTCCTCGTGCTTACTGAAGATTGTAAACTGAACCACTATTTCGGCGGTTGCTCGACGAACGTGTCTAGGAGAAGGAAAGAATGATTTGAAACCTATAATTTCAAGCCGAGATTGAATAGTAGTGTTAAAATCGTCTACGTTTTCAGGCTTTTGTCGCCTTAGCCAAGTCGTACTTGAAATCTTCCGAAGATCTCCGTTTGTTAAATAATCGAGTAATCATAAAACGGATCGAAAAAGTACATCTACACTTTTTGCGACCACCTTTACCGCGTTCTATTCTCTGGGAGTCCTTTTCAATTACTTCCATTAGTTCTTGGAGGCTAACTCTATGACATAAACAAAAAACAGAAATTGACGCCAAGTTCTCGCAGATCCTTTTGTAGTGCTCTCTTCCGAGTAGTCTTGCGAGAAAGCACATGATTGTATATGATGGTGCCTGTATCAGGATGCGGTTGCTGAAATTCTTGATGGTTCTGAGGGTGTTGGAAGAGCTAATGGTTGTGAGGTTTCTGATTCTGTTGATATCGCGGTTCTTGATGAGGTTTCTAGCTGGTCTAAGGGCAGTGTCGATCTGTTCTGATGGTTTATAACACTAAAAGAGTATTCGGGTAGCAATGTTTCTGAAAAGAGAAAGTTGACCAGGTTCCTCCTTTTTTCGTTCCACGGTATTTTCTTGAAGCCCTGTAAATTTAACATCTGAATGATTCCTGCTGCTATTGTAATCGAATGGCTGCGTTGCAGTGGTATTGCTATTTTTCGTTCAAGATTGTCCATTGTAGTTCCATCGGCCGATTCCGAAACTAGTCTTTGCACTGTTCGATATGCATTTGCCAATCCTTTTTTTGCTATTTCGTCAAGAAGTTTGGCTTCTACAACTTTTCGATAATTATCTGATGCTATCGAATAGCGATTCAACAATTCTTGCTTTCTACTTTTCTCGGTCATCGGAGAGTCATTTTTCGTTCATTTGTGTGTCAATTCATACGCGTCGGTTTGTGCGTCCTGATTCGTGTGTCGGTTATTTGTCTGTCGATTTGTATGACGTTTGGTGTCGGTTTGTTTATCGGTACGCCGAGTCGTATCAGTTTTTGTCGATATTCGTGTGGGTTTTGTTTGTCGGAATTATTTGTCGAAAACTGATTCAAAGTCGGAAACTGAAATTCGTGTATCGGTTTTTTTTTGTGTTCGTGTATTGGTGACGATTAAACAGATGGTTTTATTTAAAATATCTCCATCCGTAATTACCAATTGGCTCAATCGGTTAATCTAATTGTGGGTTATGGTGTGAATTTTAACTTGGCCTAACCGACATGCGTTAAGCTTCATAGCCAGCGGATAGACTTCTTAGCAAACTAGAGTCATAAATATTTCCATACTTTTAAGCCGTCAAATAAAAGAGTCATTAATTGTCTCTTGAGTCGATTAATTGATTTTCAACTGTTGATATTTCACAATTCATGATTATCATACGCTCCTCAAATGTTAATTATGGTAATCGGAGGAGATCAATAATTCTCGAACTCCCAGTTTAACTTTACTTTGTAATTATACCCTTGATTATACCCTTTTTTCCTGTTATATGGCCCAACATTTTTGTTTCCTTAAAAAAGTTGTAGGGGTAATTATGTTTCACCCACTAAAATATTTTTTTCATTAAACAAATCAATGATAAGGTCATCGTTTCTGAATTGAATGTTTAATGCGCCGTTTACTTTATTAAACCACACCAAATACGGAAAGAGTCCGTTCAGTTTTGCAAACTTTCAATACTGACAGGAGTTAATTGCGCCGTTCACTCTATTTCCCATCCCAAATACTGAATTAGTTCGTTCTAGTTTTGCAAAATCTTAAATCTTGACGGAGAGGAATGTGTAATGGCGCTATGCAGTCTATTGCTCATCCCAAAAACTGAAATTTTTTGTTCTTGTTTTGCAAAACCTCAAAAGTTCTTGTTGCAGTTCAAATCAATCTTAAATACTAATCTGTTCGTTCCAATTACGTTCCAAATACAGTTCAAATTTTAACTCAATGAGAACATCACAATATATAATGACTGAAAACCTAAAACGAACTTGGAACAAAAAACCCAATTACTGACAATAGTTCCTTGCAGATGAAAAATCCCAAATACCGACACTCGATAGTTTGCTGCAGTTCTGCAAAATCTTAAATACTGGCAACAGCCAATACATCAACCATACAATTTTACCAATCCATTAAGGGGGATAATAACGATGCATATTTTTAACTGTTTTTCCCCTATTGCAATGGGGGTACAAATTAATAAGGTACAAATTTCATGGGGGAATTTTAGGGGGCGGGGGGGGGGGGGGGGTTGGGTAGTTAACAAGGTACAAAATTCGTGGGGGCATGTTAGGGGGGTTATATCTTTATAGGGTGATATTCCCGGGGTTGCGCATTATCTACTATGGTGGGAAACCCGAGTTGTTACAAGGTACCAAAGAGGAGAAAATAACAAGATCCAAAAGCGCGGTTTTGGGTCCTGTTAATTTCTCCCGATTATGGTACCTTGTAACGAATATGCCATCAAGAAGTTTAATTTAAATTAATATTTCTTGAAAATTGATTTTTTAGTATTGAAAAAACGCGGTTGATCCTACATATCAATTTATTTTAAATTATTTCAGATCTGGTTTTATTTTCGATTTGTTATCATCTATCCATTACCGATCAACCCAATATATGACTGGCTTCGATCACAAAAGTAAGTTTATCTGATGATTTGCAAGGGACGAATGTGCTTAGCTTTCAGTTTATCTAAGAATACTAACGGGTCTGATGGCCGGGAGTTAAAGAGTATGGCTACCAATCCAGAGGTCACTGGATCAAATCCGCGGCTCTGCAAGATGTTTTTAAAACAACGAAGTGAACGTGCATCAAATTTATTGTGGCCTAAAAGGCGTTTTTTTAAATGTTTTTGATAAAAAAAAATTTAAGGCTCGCATTTCACAATTGAGGTACCGGTTCCACATCCTAAAGGGTATCACAAAGTTGATGTGGCAAAGGTTCCAAAAGATTTGATCCTTGATTCCAAAAAATGATATAGATAGTTAGTTCTTAAGAATTTGCGGATTCCATCAAAATATATTGGCTCTTTTTCCTTTCCCCACCTCACATATGAATCAATTTTATATTGTAAGGAGGGCTTTGCTTCTGTATCTAGGGCTAACAATGTCATAGCTTAATTATAGTCCGTAAACAAATTTTGTAACAAAATCGATAACGTGAAAAAATTGTTACTGTCTTAATCTCAATCCTGGACTGATTTTGTTTTTCTTTTCGTTTCCAGAATGCGACTTACAATTTTCGCAAAAAAGCAACTTGATCCGCCATTTTGCTGAAAAGCAAAACGAGAAGAGGGATAAGAAACTGAAGAAATTGACTTGCATGTTCTGTGGGACGGAGGGCTTCAGCGACTGCTACAGAACTGCAGAGCATGTGTTGTCGCCTGGATGCTGGGAGAGGATAAGAGCCAATCGAAGATCTGGGCTGAAACGAAAGCTGCTCTCTCCCTCTAGGAAAAGCTATAACTTTGCGCGACACCAATGAGGGGTGCCAATTATCATTCAGAGCGAAGCAGAGGACGGCAACTTTGATCTGCGAGGTGAGTGAAGACGTGTGCTTTTGAAATAAGATACGAACCCATCGGTCTATATGTTTTTTGATATCGTGTTCAAACTGTTTTAGTTTTAGCACTAAGCCAAATAATTCAGTCCACGTCTGCGCAACTAGACTGTATCACGCAAACAACCAAGTGGCAGTCGACGAGACTGACTACCGTAAAAAAATGCGTTGGGAACCAGCGGAATGACGACAAAGACCAAGACGAAGAGCAAGACGACCTCCTAGAACAACATGAGCCGTCCAGAAATGGGCATGATGTGACGACTTCCTGGTGCAAGTAGGAACCAAGCAAGCCAGTTGCGACGAGCGGGTACAAGCAGGAACAATTGGTGACAATTTTGGGCAAAATGGAGACGGAGGATGATGAACTCATTTTGACCATTCACATTGTATGTAAAAAAAACACCGTATTTCTTTTATGTAATAGTCTGCAATTAAATCAACATCACTGTTTTAGCCCTCTGTTTCCTTGAATGACGGTGAAATATCCAAGGTCACTGCTCCAGGTACTGTTGGTACTACAGTAACTGCTCCAGAAGTGACAAGTACTCTCAATGAACATACCTTGGAAGTCACCGGCCAGTTGCCCATTGGTGCGCCAGCTGCTCCAATAAGGATGGTACCACTTCTCTAGGATTTCGTTTCGAACTTTCCTCTACCAGTTCCATTTCGCCACTTCATAGTCTGGTTGACGCAGACCTGAGGACAGATCAACGGCTTCCTCTGGTGCGGATACAGAAACCAAAAACTCGTGGCAGAAAACCGCAGAGTTTTGCTGTGGTTTCAGGCAGCTCTTGTAGCACGAGTGCCAGTAAAATTGTCATGGTACCCCCAATTGACTATGACGAACTAAGAGAGAGACTTTCGCAAGTAAGCATCAGAAACTGAAATTAGCTGAAAGTCGTTGTAATTATTTTCGATAATCTTTTTTGGGTATTTTGTTAGATCATGCCTGCCTCTAGTCTAATAAACTGCGTGCTAATTATTATCAAACAATGTATTTAATAAATAAAGTTAAGAATCGCATTTCACAATTGAGGTACCGGTTTCACATACTAAAGGATATCACAAATTTGATGTGGCAAAGGTTCCAAAACGTTTGATTCTGGGTTTCCAAAAAAATGATATAGATAGCTAGTGCTTAAGAAATTGCGGATTCCACTAAAGTTTAATGGCTCTTTTTCCTTTCCTCGATCTCACATATGAATCAATTCTATAATGTAATGAGGGCTTCATTTTGTAACGAGGGCTAACGATTTCATAGCCTTATTATAGTCGGCATACCAATTTTAATCCTAGACTGAATTTCAATCCTAGACTGATTTTTTTTTTCGTTTCCAGAATGCGAGCTACAACTTTAGCAAAAAAGCAACATGGTCCGCCATTTTGCTGAAAAGCGATGCGAGAAGAGGGATACGAAACTGAAGAAACTGACTTGCATGTTCTGTGGAACGGAGGACTTCAGCGACTGTTACAGAAATGCAGAGCATGTGTTTTCGCCTGGATGCTGGAAGAAGATAAGAGCCAATCTAACATCTGGGCTCAAAGGAAAGCTGCTCTCTCCCACTAGGAAAAGTTATAACTTTGTGGGGGACATTAATGAGGGGTGCCAATTACCATTCAGAGTGAAGCAGAGGAGGGCAGGTTTGATCTGCGAGAATGAAAACGGCGATGATCAGAGTGAGTGAAAATGTGTGCTTTTGAAATAAGATACGAACCCATCGATCTTTATGTTTTTTGATGTCGCAATCAAACTGTTTTAGGACTAAGCGAAATAGTTCAGTCCACGGCTGCGCAACTAGACTGTATTGCGAAAACGACGAAGAGGCGGACAACGAGACGGACTACCGTAAAAAAATGCTTTGGGAACCATCAGAAAGACGACCATGACCAAGACGACGAGCAGGACGACCTCCTGGAACAAACATGAGCCGTGCAGAAAAGGGCATGATGTGACGACTTCCTGGTGCAAGCAGGAACCAAACGAGCCAGATGCGAGGAGCGGGTACAAGCAGGAACAATTGGCGACGATTTTGCGCAAAATTGAGCAGCAGGATGAGAAACCCACTTTGATCATTCAAATTGTATCTAACAAAACGCCGTATATTTTTTATTTAATAGTCCTCAACGAAATCAACATCCTCTATTTCACTGATTGACGGTGAAATCTCCAAGGGCACTGCTCGAGGTATTGTTGGTACTACAGTTACTGCTCCAAAAGTGACAAGTACTATCAATGAACAAGGATACTGCTCCAAGGGCACTGCTCCAGGTCAGGTACTGCTGGTACTACAGCTACTGCATACCTCTGCTTCGCATACCTCAGAAGTCACCGGCTAATTGCCAATCGTTGCGCAAGCTGCTCCAATCAGGATTTTATCATTCCCGAGGTACCGAATTGACCCTTTCTGAGGCCAGATCCACTTCTTCTCGTACCAGAGTTCATTTCGCCGTTTCCTCTACCATACCAGTTTCCATTTCGCCACTTCATAGTCTGGTTGACGGAGATCTGAGGACAGATCAACGACTTCCTCTGGTGCGGATACAGAAACCAAAAGCTCTTGGAAAAAAAACGCAGAGTTTGGCCGTGGTTTCAGGCAGCTCTTGTAGCGCGAGTGGTGCCAGTCATATTGACATGTTACCTCCAATTGATTATGGCGAACTAAGAGAGAGAATTTTGCAAGTAAGTATCTGAATCTAAAATTAGCTCAAAGTCGTTTTAAATAATTTTCGATCGTCTTTTTTGGGTATTTTCTTAGAAGTCAAAACAGTGCGTGCCTGCCGTTGATCTTGTCAACTGGATCCAGTCAGACTGGTTTAATGGCTTGTTAGTTCCATCGGCAAAACCCATCAAGGGGTTCAAAAGCCAACTAACAGGGTTTGCGGATAATTGCCAGTTTGACAGCTGAATGTACGGGGACATTTTCTTTGACGAAACTTTGAAGAAACTTAGAGAAAAAGACACCTATTCAACGAGTGGTCCAATTTTCAAATAAGTTTAATCTCACCTTTGTGTTCCATCCTAAGAAAATATATGATCAGTTAAGCCAGCTGATGTTCAAATTTTGTTCCGATCAATGCCGTCAATGTTCTGGAAAATCATTGATGCTGATGCTCCCTTGTCGGCCGCCACAAAATTCTCTGTCCCAAAAGCAGTCAAGGATGGGTCGTTGGGACTCATTCATAAAAGGAAGTTGGAGAATACAGAAGTACTGACAAAGGAGTCAAGCTACCTGCTGTTATCGCAGGCTGGTGCAGTAACACCACTTCACCAGGATTTCTCCGGTACATCTGTGATGTAGATTTTAGTGAAAGGTTAAGCAAAGTTTGGTGCACGTTTTTTTCACCGAAATATAGAAAACCTGTTCCATTTAGTTCTTTTTTCTTTTAGGCTGCAAAACATTTTATTTGGTCAACAAGAATTAGATATTCAAGGAACATCTGATGCAGCAACCTCTGGGCTGGAAACCGATGTTTCCCGGTGGTGACCCTCGCTGTGATGCTGGACGGTGTCGGAAAGTTAGTCTGATGGAGCGCCACGCCAGGATAATTTACCTTAGTACCTCTGACCAAATTTCAATCCAGGTACTGAAATAATTACTTCTGTGCCCCAAAAACTGCACCCAGTTTAATCGCATATACTGAAAAAATCAATTGATCCCAAAAACTGTCGTCATCCCGTCTACTGAAATGCTCAATTCATCCCAAAAACTCGTTTTATCCTATCATGCTAAACTTTGATAATTTTGTATTTTAAGCCAACAACTAAAGAAAGGCTGACGAAAAAAAGATATGGACAGTCTCTTCCAGCAGAGCATTTCCAATGGGAGCAATGCCCGCCCTTATATCAGGCAAAAGGGCCTGAAGACTTCCTGATAGCGAACTCGAATATTAGATAATGTGTAAAACTTTTTCAACGAATCTGTACAAAACGTCTAGATTTAGTTATTGGCATATTAAAAACAGTTTTTTTTCTATCAGCTGTAAAATATGATCCTAATTTTTAGCTTGCTGTTTGCTGAAAAACTAACTGAACTTCTGAACTTCAGAAAACATGAATGAACAAACTGAACAAACAGACAATGAAATGTACCCGATTGGTTGTAAGGAGGGGAGACTCCTAGACCAGATCCACGATGCCACGATGGGGGGGGGGTAGCGCACAAGCTGTGCTTTGTTTGCTGGCGAAAGGTGGCGGATGAGTTTCATCCAAAGTCCCCTTCTGTCGGCAGGATTTGGCGCACTTCAGTAGCTTCTTGCACCCGTAATTGTTGCTTTTGATCTTATTTATTGTTAAACTAACTAAGCCTAGTGTCATAAGAACAACCTCTTCTTGCCACCTTTGACCAGTAACTTGAACCTTCCCAGTGTAAACCACAAAAGAACATCCAACCCTTCCTCCACATCAATCATGTTTTACCTTTACTTAGTTCCTCTGACACGGACAAGGATGAGGAGGAAAATGAGGACGAGGATGAGGAGGCAGACGAACAGATAGAGGTTGAGACCGTATAGCCCTTCCGGGACTCGGACTCGGAGTCGGAATCGGAGCAGCTGAGGAATGTCTCTGACTTTGATATGCTCTCGTTCAGTGGCGAGGAGGAGAGCACTGCCTCGGACGCTTTTGCGTTTTCATGCGTGCGGGGGCGCGGTCACGGGCACGCTGTGGTCTGGGATGTCCAAATCGTCGACTCCTCCAGCGATGACGATGACACTCTGCCGTATAATTGGGCGAGCGGGAGGGGGCGCAGTCGCGGACGAGCAGCGTCGTCAGTCGCCGGGACTGCCAATCTGCCAGGCCGGGCTCAAGGCCGAGGACGCAGAACCGCTGGGTCATCCCAGCCTGGGGTCGGAGCCTCCTCGTAAATGTTCAAAATCTCGAAATTTATTACTAAACTGGTTTATGATTAGTTTATTAGAAATTGTTTTTTTTTAGTAAAAACTAATTGCTAGAAATTGTTTAATTTTTAGAACCAATGCTGTCGCAGTATGCCGTGTATGCCTACCCACAGTACCCACAGTACCCTACACAGTACCCTACACAGTACCCTTATCAGTAAGTTTCAAAATCTCAAGTCCCAAATCATTATACTAAAATATTTCATCACTAGTTTGTTAGGAAACTATTTTCTTTAGGATGCCTACAAAGTATGCCTCAGTATGCCTACACAGTATGCCTCATTGTGCCTTTACACAGTACCCTGCACACAGACCCTCACTTATCAGTAAGTTACAAAATCCCAATTCTCAAAAAATTTTTTGACTAGTTTTCTAGAAATTTTTTTTTAGTATGCCTAAACACAGTATGCCTCAGAGTATGCCTACACAGTATGCTTCACAGTATGCCTCACAGTTTGCCTCAAAGTATGCCTACACAGTATGCCTCACAGTAACAGACGCCTCATCGTCATTTGCCGGTCACATAGTCATATCAGCCCACTTATCAGTAAAGAAGTCAATTATAAAAATTTATTTTGTTAGTCTTTTGTGACAAAACTGCCTTCCAAAATTGTGCTTCCTACTCTGCTTCCCGATGTCAAATCTTCTATATTGGTGCAAATATCATTTAAATTGTTTCGTTTTTGTAGTTAGTGGAATTACAATTCCCAATCATTTCTTTTTGGTTTGAGAAAATTGGCTCTACTGAAAATACTTGCTTATTTTTTTCGGACCACTCGTGTAATGTTAATGATGCGCCCAAAAAATAAAGTTTTGACTGTAAAAGTTAACCAATGAGAGATGAGAGATGTTTATACTCGAATGTAGATGTTTACACGGGCTCATGATGATCGAAAAGTGGTGATCAAATCCTTTCTTAAAAATTGTAGAAATGTACCTTCAATCCTCATTTTATTAACTCACTGCTCATACCTCCTTTTCCCTTCTATAATTATGTCACAATTTTCCGGTCCAATATGAGAATTTCTTGGTGTTTCAATTGATTGCTTCAATGGTGAAAACCTCAAATCTACAGTTTTTTTCTTTCTCACTGTCATACAGATCACATGGTGGGCCATAATGAGCCTGAGCTCTTCGAAAGGTTAAAACACTATAACTTAAAATTTACTTTCCTAAAGTTTCAGCTGCATTTTTGAGTGCCTTGCCACTTCATGTTCATTTAACTCCATATTTAATACCTCTGGATTCAGATAAGGAGATAACATTGAATGTTTCATCGGAAGGGGACGAGACTCATAAGCTAACCGTCACTTTTATTCCTTCAGGTCACTGCAAAGGCTCAGTAATGTTCCTACTAGTTTCCAAAGAAAAATCTGTTCTTTTAATGGCAATTTCAGATGGTAAGTTGGTCGTACGAAGCGATTCAACCATATTTTCGACAAGAAGCTGCTGTTCACAATTTTAATAATATTTACATCGACACTACGTTTTGCAAAACAGATTCCAATTTCCTATTTTGTAGGGAGAGCTGCCTTTCAGCCATCGTTCAAGCCATGTCCGCATGGCTCTGTTCGTTTCAAAATAATGTGATCCATTTTTGTAACAAAACTTGCTACGGTTATGAGTTTTTGATGAAAGAGCTTGCTTTTAGGTTCAACACTTAAGTTCACCTTTCATTATGTCATTAACAACTGTACAAATTTATTGCGTCAATTCAAAATTGACTCACCTTAGATGGCAAAAGTACCAAAATCCATTTCTGCAAGCCGTCGTCTGCAACTGCGAACTTAAGACTGCCTTGCAAGCCGGGCATCCAAAGTCCAGAAATGCTTACAATCATTCCAACCGCACTGTTTTTCACTAAAAACAAGAAAATGCATGGGAGATTGGTTAAAGCATTGTCTGAGAGAACCAATCGGTGCTGTTAATCTTCGCACTCTTCTGCTGACGAAATAATTGATTTCCTTTCGAGTCTGCAGCTCGAAATTATTACACCCTTGGTTTGTCCGGATAAAGATACTGCGCTTGACTCTGAGAAAGCTTTTATTTCAAATACGCTCAAACATCAGAACGCAAACATGTCAAACGATTCGAGTACAAAGTTGAGGAAAGAGAAAATTATTCATTAAGAGAGGTAAAGGCAAACATTATCTGGAGAAAATTTAGTGTTTTTATCTGGAGACTACTTTATCTGGAAAACCGTAGTGAGTCAACAAGACAACAGAGACGCTTTGTCGAAGGTAAAGTTTTCGAGAGAAAATATTCAGAAACAGCCAAAACAGCCAAGTAGACAAATATTTCAACAAAAAAAACCAGACTATGAATACCACAGTGAGCCATTGAGACAACACTTACGATTTGTTGAAGGTGTAGACTTCGAGGAAAAGGATTCAGAAACATCCGTGGAAAGAACAGAAAAATTGATCCAATTGTTCAACAACATTTCAATACAAAATTTTACTTTCGTACTGTTTTTTTACAGCTTGTATAAGTTTTTCTTTTCAGTTTCAATTAAACGAGGATTTTTAATCAATTTTTTAGAGGACATTTTTGTTCATCTTTCAAAAAATGCAATCGAGCGGTCCTTTATCTCGTCTCAAAAACTGAACCATCTCATCTCAAATATTCGTTTCAAATACTGAGCCACCTCATCTGAAATACTGATGAGACGATGATAATTTCTGAACCAACTGAACCATCTCATCTTGAATACTGATGAGTGACTTAGCTACCATTTCAAACCGAACCATCTCATCTCAAACACTGATGATGATTTCTTAACCACAACTGAACCATCTGATCTCAAATACTTATGAGTGACTGAACTGTCCCCATTTCAAACATTAAATGCCATTTCAAACCCTGAACTGCCATTTCAAACTAATTCAAACCATCACAAGCCCTTAATGGCTTTCAATGACTGTATTTTCCGATCCCAAAAATCATCCGAAAAAGAAAGATTTGACATCCGCATAGTTAACCAATGTTTTAAGACTTGTTTGTGGATTCCGCTGACAAATGGACAAGTCCTTGCTTTCAAATTTCTCGTTCCTAAAGATAATAAATCAAATAATCCACTTCTAGCATTTAATTATTCATATGCAAGTTCACTATAAAAACAAAAATGCGGAATCCACCTACAATTTGCGGAATCTGCATACATTTGCAAATTCCTCATACAATTTTTGCGGACTCCACTACATTTGCGGGTTTTACTTACATTTTACGGATTCCACTTACATTTTTCGGAATCCACTTACAGTTGCGGAATCTAGAACAACTAGCTACATTTGCTTGTTGCGGAAACAGCATTAAAATAAATGTGCCGACAAAATTTACGTTACAGTTATATGCATGCGAAATCCACTGAAATGTTGTTTGAGGATTTTACTCACATTTTGAATTAAATTTGAAGACTTGTCTCTGGAATCCAGGAACATATAGACACAAAAAATTGTGCGCCTATCCAGTGCACAGTTTGGCCTCGTAATGTTAGACTAAAGTTGTTCTTCTTCTGGATAAACTCCAAGAAATAACTCGTAAATACAAGTAAACACTAGATCTTTTGAGACTAGGAGATATAAGAGTAAGATTAGGATTGGTATTAGACTACGAAGTTGCCCGAATATATCGGGCGAAAAATAGATAGCGTGACGAACAGACTGTGTGCCTTTTCTGAAATTACTCTATGAGTACAGTACCTCGTACATAACTCAATTTTCTCGGTTCGTTCAAAATGTTTTATTTTCTGCAAGTCAAATTACAATAGTGAAATAGAACAGTAGTAGAAAAGTGAGGAGAAGTGGGGATGGGGGGTGGGTGGAGACCGCCATGTATTAAGATAGGGAATAGAGCATCCGGTCTCCGAGCTATTTTTTAAGATAGATTTCCTATGTAGATTTCCTATGTATTGAAATATTTTATAGGTTTTACCTTTCTTACCATAAGTTAGAGATGGTAAGATGATAAGTTTCAGAAAATTTATTCGGCGCCCGATCTTACCATATTTTAAGATAGTGTGTTTAGTTTCCCATGTAATAGGATAGTGAATAGATATCCCTACGTATAAGGTTTAGAAAATCATTGAATTAACACAAGGAATAGGTTTCTTAAAGTATTAAGATAGGGAATGGTAAGGTTTCAGTGTGATGATAAAAGATTGGTCAGAAAAAACGGTATTTTTTAGATTTTGTGTGGAAATGTCAAGTTTTTTTTGCAAAAACCTCTGCACGCGTTATGTAATTTTTGAGTATTTCGTGTAGATTGTGTAATAAAAGTTTTATGTTTCTTGGCTCATGGTAAATCAATGGTCAGATGGGCAAAAAATTGGAATTTTTACCAAAGAAACTGAAATTTTTTGTAAAAAAGTTCAAAACACGATAAGATTTGATATAATTTAACCAAATAACTATTTTTTTAAACAATCTTACCTTTTCAAACAGTTTTTAATTTAGCTGATTCCTGGTTGAAGCCTACTGAAACTTCAAAAAAATTCAAGTTTTTGGGAAAAAATTGCAAAAATTTCATGTTTTTGGAAAAAATTGAAAGAATTTCTAATTTTATGGAAAAAATTGCAAAATTTCAGGTTTTTGGAAAAAATTGCAGAAATCTCAAGGTTTGGCTAGTTTTTCACTGCTTCTGATCTAATTGAAGAAAAATAAAATTACGTGTAGAGTGTGAAATTAAGCTCTAATTGTATTATAATTGGCATCGTTTTGAGACAGTGATACAAAAACTTTGAATGAAAATATGAATTTTTCCACAATTTTCTCTCAAAATAACAAAAACCGATACAATTTATCCTTTTTTTAGTTAAAAATAATTTGTAAAATTCTTTGAATTTCTGAGGAAAATAGTGTAATTAATCGTTATTTTCGAGAAAAAAAAATTAGTCAAATCTATCCAAAGTTTTACATTTTTAATCTTTCATTTGTGTAATGAATTGACTTTTGTTCAATTTGACCAAAATTAATCTAAAAATCTCCATTCAATTGAACAATAAGAGCAATTTTCCTTGAAATTTCTAGATCAACCTCCATGATCCAACTCGTCTTCAGTTTTTTCTCAAACTTCAACCCAAGCTTGTACAAAAGTTACAATTTCTGAGACGTTTTTAACATTATTAAAATCAATGAAAATCAGATCAATGATAAAAAATGAAATTTTTACTGCTAAAAATGTTTAAAACTTGTGTAAATTTTTCCTAAAAATCTCTTCGATTGTATGATTTTCAACAAAATCTTCTTCAAAACTGATGATTGTCTCTCTGTTGCCTCTCGATATTATTTTCATGATTTTTCCGTATAAGTTTTCTATGTTTCGAGGTTATCCTACTTATTACATGTTTTCGCTATTAAACTCACTTTGCAAGAAAATTTGGTCATAATTGGGGAATTTAGGAGAAAATAGTATCAATTGAACGAACAATTTGCCGGCAGAGATAAAATTATAACTGATAACGCCTAATTGTCACCACGTAAATTGTACGTTTTTTTCCTGTAGGTTCCCTTGTTCAGTTACTACAGATACTTATTTCAGCAAAAACTTAACTTCTGGCACCATTAACAATCACTTTTCATTTAAAATACTTATTAATTGCTTTTTAGTCTTGATTTTTGTCGGAAGTTTTCTCAAAAATTTCTAAGTGAGAAAGAATCGGTGAATTGATTAAAGCATTCGAAATCATGTCAATAAACTGATAATTTAAAGGTGTATTTTCACGTTGATTTCTTAGAATAATTTAAGAGCTGCTCTATTGTTTATAATCTGAAAACATTCGGAAGTAGAAATACGCAAGGTAACTTACTTATATAATTCTGCAATAATAAAAACTTCTAAAAGAGCGATTCTTTAAAAAATTGATTGAGGAAAGTAAATCAAGATGAAAACTGTAACAATTGAACTTATTAAGCAGTATTTTGCCGAACTTATTAAGCAGAAAACTCTATAGTTCTATCAAATTTTTCTTTGAGAAAAAAATTGAAGAAAACCAGAACAAAAATTTATTTAGTGGATAATTGAAATTATTCATGTTAAAATTCATAGAATTAGGAGATCCTACATCTGATTCTGCTAAAATATCAGCTTGATTAGAATTTTTCAGCAATCTCTATATTATTTTCTCTAAAAATC